>NC_087179.1:16146879-16179379 GCF_035594125.1 Scylla paramamosain | reverse complement strand
CGAACGTGAACTACAACTACTGCTCTTTACTACCTAGCTAAACAAATGTGCATATGCTTCAAGTAAATAATAGCCCATCAGAAAAAAGCGCTGCGCAGTCCACGAACTCTTCCTCCTCGCCATGACCCTTGGAAGCGCAAAATGTCGATCTGTTGAACTGCTCAGCCCTGCCCTGCCAAGCCCACGCGTTCTAATTTCCCTAACGAAAAAAAAAAGAAAAAAAAAATACCATGGATTCCTGTTCCTACGTCAAAATAGGTTGACACACACATACAGAGAGAGAGAGAGAGAGAGAGAGAGAGAGAGAGAGAGAGAGAGAGAGAGAGAGAGAGAGAGAGAGAGAGAGAGAGACTTGGCGTTACGTAAATATTAGAGGTATGAATAATAACAGGTAATAAAGTAAGGACAAAGTAAGATAATGAAGAAAGAAAAGGAATAATAATAATAACAATAATAAGGGTGTAGTAGGTATTGTTATGATCAGTCAAGGTCACTCTCTCTCTCTCTCTCTCTCTCTCTCTCTCTCTCTCTCTCTCTCTCTCTCATGACCTACTGGTGAGGTGGAAGCAGACAAGCAGGCAGGCAAAAAATGACCAGATTGTCTTCTTCTTCCGTCTGATAACACACACACACACACACACACACACACACACACACACAAAGATGATGTCAGTCCATTATCTGTCACGAAAATAAAATGCCATCACGATCTTCACACACACACACACACACACACACACACGAAACTAACTCCATATCCAACAAATTTAGGAACATAAAAAAAAAAAAGCGAAGATCATTGGGAGGAAAAGGGAAAATGAGGATGGTGGTGGTGGGATGGGGAAGGAAAGGGAGGAGGAGGAAGGGAGAGAAGTAACAGTGTATAGTGGGAGGGAGGGAGGAAAGGAACATGAGGTGGAGAAGGAAGAAAGAGAAGGAACAATAAATGATAAGGAAAAAAAAAAGGAATGAAAGAAGGAAGGCAGAGAGGTGAGATAGGAACAAAATAAACAGAATGAAATAGAAGAAAAGGTGGAAAGGAAAGAGAAAGAGAAAGCAGAGAATGAAGGAAGGTGAGGAGAATGGGAGGGCAGGCAGGCAGGAAGGAAGAGTGGAGTGACAGAATGAGTGGCATGATGAAGAAAGGAGGAGGAAGGGCAGAGAAGCAAAGACTGAGTAAAATAGACATTCTACTCTTTATAATAATAATAATAATAGAAAATTTCACCTTCTTTAACACCAGGGATCATAAACAGAGCAAATAAATCTATCCACAAATATACATTCTACTCCGTAATAATAATAATAATAGTAATAATCTGTCTCTACCAGGCTGGCAATCACACACAAATGACCTGGACGAAACACCATGCAATTACACAACACACACACACACACAGCCCCATTGGTTGGTGGAAAGGGATCGCCTCTCTTCAATGATACAAGTGCTAGTGACTATGAAAACAACTTTCGGCGTAAAGAAATGAAAGCAAATAGGGCCATCCACAAGTGTACTGAGGCTGCACTCCACATATACCTGTTGATGGGACAGGTGTAGCAAACAGGTGTGGTCTAGGATGGAACCATGTCATTACTCCCAACACAGGTGTGAGATGAGAGGAGTAAGATTATCATGACTAAGCAGAATAAATAGATGAAGTATGCAAATAACTGCTTAACTGATCATTTTATTGCAACTTACTTCATTAACTTGACTTGGGTGTGAAGTGAATGAGTTATGAAGAGCAGTACAGAGCTCGGGGCTAAAAGAAGTGCAGATTTTCACCTCCCCTCAAAAAATAACACGATCAAACAGAAAACAGACATGAACTACACACCTAAAAATAAAACAAAATAGAATAAAATAAAATAAAATAAATAAATAAATAAATAAATAAATAAAATGATATAAAAAATACATACATAACATAAATTCCACCACCTAAAGAAAAGCAGAGCCATTACACATGCAATACAAATACAGAAATAAAAAAAAGCATAAACAAAGGATACGACAACCAATTTTTCTCAGCCGAATGAAGAGAATACAGCTGCTATGAAAAATATCAACAAATCATTCATCAGGACATAACCCCCTTCACTCTCCACCACCCTTCTCCTAATAACTCCACACTCACTTTATATCCCACCCAAAAAACACCTACAATCAAAACATAACATAATACCTACTCTTATGCCACCCTGAACTTCATAACCACACTCCACATTACACAAATTGATCACACGTACCACATTTAATATCGACACACTTGGCATCGTAATATTTAGCTCAAAATTCACTCATCACTGGGAGAACAGGAGCACAGGTGTGTCTTCCACAGCACTCTCTTTGCTACTGGTCCCTCAGCCACCTGTGTACCACGCCTGGTGTGTCTATGTGTGAATGGTGGTTTCTGTTCCTTACGGTGACTGACAACTGTACAATATAGTGAGGCATGTACAGTGGAATTAAAGGTACAATGTTATGGCTAAGCGGCTCAAATGGTGCTTGTGTTATGGCTGTAAGACTAAAATTTAGGGGTGTATTGAAAACAGTGTGATCAATGAAGGATATTGAAATGCTATGAACAAAGACATAGAGGGAAACTTCACGGAAACAGAACAGGACATTCATTCATTCATTCACAGGAAGACTAATAACAAAGAGGTGGGTAAATGTATAATTGTTTCAAAATCTGGACGAGACGTGAGGCCATTACATAGCAACACAATGCGACACAAACAAGGGGAGTGATGAGTGATATGAATGGAGGAAGTAGTGAGGAGGAAGCACCACCTACCTACATCAGAGGGGGGGGTCAGAGGAAGCACCCATGTTGAGGGAAACTGTGATGAACCACACTTTCACTCTACTGCTTCCACCACCACCACCACCACACAGGTCACACACACATGCCCTGGCACCACCACCCATTGTATGCACCAACACATCTCCACACTCATCCTGCCTTGCAACACCAAACAATGACTTTTCCTTTGCATCCTGGAAAATTCAACTACCACCACCACCAGCCTATATCAGTCCACTTCAGTACCAAGGTCTCCCTCAGTAAAATTCAATATTATCAACAAAAACAGCATATGTGAGTGTAAGATTCAGGGAGTGGTCTTGTGTAGGTGAACTGGCCTTTTGCAATCCCCTAACTTCATTTTTGTTCTTATGTTTATTACAATACAAATGTCCTTCATGAAATTTCAATACATTATACTAATCAGGAATTAATTAAGGCAGGAAAGCTTACCTGCTAATCAATACAATGGTGCACATAATATGAAAAGAAAGTGAAACATGTACTAGATAGTTTTCTAAATTTTGGAAGAGAATGTGTGGAGGGAGAAAAGACCAATTTAAAGATGAGAAACCATACAGATAAATAAGACTACTACTACTACTACTACTACTACTACTATTACTAAGAATTCAACCACAGCCCTTCCTCTTCAATGCATCTAGTAATATCAATGCAGTTTTATCCAAAAGAATCCATTCCCAATATATATATATATATATATATATATATATATATATATATATATATATATATATATATATATATATATATATATATATATATATATATATATATATATATATATATATATATATATATATATATATATATATATATATATAGTTCCATAATTCATCCATTTATTGCTGTCACTTTTCTTTCTTCACCTCTCCCCTTGTTTAAACTACAATTGCATAACGAATGGAAACAAGCAGCAACTGTTGACTTAGAATCACTCACGATCATATGGCAGAAGTAACAAGGTATTGGAATTCTCATGTTCTTCGTGTTAGGTTAGGTTTGGTATTATGTTTGTGTGGATTTGACTTATTACTCAAGGTTTTCTTCATGTTGTGTTTTTATGCATGCGTTTTTAATGATTATTTTTTGCTTCAGGAATATATTTAGCACTTGACATCTCCCTTCTCTCAAAAGCCTTCATTTCCTCCACATTCCCAGGTCTGTTTCGAGATGGAAGGGGCTCATTTGTGAGGGAAATTGTTATCAGAACTAGGAAATGTCAGATTATGCAGGAAGAAAGAAAAGGAGGGAAAAAAATCAGATGAAACACCAAGATGGGGCATATTCATTCAAAGCAGCATGTTTTCCTTATAATGAAGGATAGATAAGGTATTGAATTATGAGGAACAGAGATAGGATACCATGCTAGATAATGACGTAATATATAGGTAGTCAGGAACACAATTAAAGGCCACATAAACGAAGTGAATGTATAGATAAAGAAAGGGCAATATAATACAAATATATCATCATAATAACTTAAGGGCAATGTGTCGGGTAAGGAAAGAGTAACATAAAGCAATGCATGAGTCAAAAAAAAAAAGATGAGTTTATCATGGTATAGTTTAGGAACAATGTGTTGGATAAGGAAAAGGAACATGAAGGTGGTGGAGTAAACAAAAGACATAAGGGCCCTTCAACAAAAGACATAAGAGCCCTTCACGCTGGGGTTAGGTCGCGCGACTCGGCAGCGCGACCAAAACGCTGGTGCAAGTGGTCAAAACGCGCGATCAGGTCCCGTCAGCAAGTCGCCCGTGTGAAAGGCTCGCTGCCGAGATGCGCTGCTGCTGGCTCGTTCAGCCTGCTTCTTCCTTGTTTCTTTGGTTGATCTTAATTAATGAGCCTTTCGTTCCTCTTGTTACCGTAGTGTGTGTGTGTGTGTGTGTGTGTGTGTGTGTGCCAATATGAATATACTAATATTATTAAAGCTACTAATACTGCCACTAATGACAACAACAATCACCGCGTGGTCACCCAGGCCTTAACACCCTGGCGTTAACAGGATCCTGTCTAGTGAGAGGCCGATACTTCCTATAACAACTGGTCACGAAATGTGTGTGTGTGTGTGTGTGTGTGTGTGTGTGTGTGTGTGTGTGTGTGTGTGTGTGTGTGTGTGTGTGTGTCAGAGAGAGAGAGAGAGAGAGAGAGAGAGAGAGAGAGAGAGAGAGAGAGAGAGAGAGAGAGAGATTCTTTACCTGAGACTTAATATCTCTGTACTGTCAAATAGTTCGTTATTTTCTACCTTTTTCACGCATTTCTTATATCACGTTATAGTTTTCCCAAAAAAGTACAACATGAGGTTACAAAACGGCATTGTATTATGTGGTATACTGTCAGAGGAGTACGTAAGATATAACAAAGCTTTTACAAGACATTACAGCAGGTACTGTACTAAACCTTCAACTGCTACGCCTTGTCAAGCTTATTAACAGAATGTTGTGGTGCAAGACTAGAGTGCCATTTTGAGGGGCACCACTGACAACATGAGAGTGAATGAGCGCTTATTTCAATCCTTCAAGTGCCAGTAGCTTTAGTTTAACGCAGTGAAATGAGTTAGGATTACGGAAATGAGGAAACAAGCGTCACAACGTCATAAACTGTTGAAATATTAAGCTCATGGCATGCATATTTTGATGAAACATGCACCGCCATGCCATTTACTAAAGACTGACTCATAAACATCAACTGATTTACGAGAGCAATAATTCCCCCGATAATTTGGATCATCACAACGAGCGGCGGCCCATCCACCCCACTTGCCCCCCTCTCCGGCTGATTGATGTGATGGTTCATGCATCAATCTTCACCGGTAAAGGGAGTCAAGAAGAGGAGGGGTGGGGGGAGGGGAGGTACAGCATCTCAAACCAACCATCAAAGGAGTTAGGAAGCAAAGGATGGAAGAACAGCATCACAGGAATAGAGATTAACAACATAATGAATTGCGTACAATTTCTTGGCTTTTTTTTTTAATCTTTCATAATTTTTTGAGCTGCTATATTTTAATTTTTGTTTTCTTTTAACCTTGTTTTACGTCTTTATGTTCATAATGAATTACAAACAGTTTTTTGGATGCGTTAATTTTATTGTTTTAAAAGTCTTATTTTTACCTTTTGTTCTACTTATTGATATTTAGACCAGTATTGTGGTCCGAGTTAGTGCGCCGTCCGGTCTAAGTTGGCAATGGTTTGAGTAGGCAATGGTCCGAATTAGGAGTGAACCCCTATAACAGAAGTAATCAGTGTGTGCCGCTATCTCCTTGGTGTGCCGCGAAAATTTGGGTGGGATTTTTATTTGTGTACATAATATAATGAAACTATTGTAAATCGTAATTTATACTGATCAAGGGTGACTAATTACACACACACACACACACACACACACACACACACACACACACACACACATATATATATATATATATATATATATATATATATATATATATATATATATATATATATATATATATATATATATATATATATATATATATATATATATATATATAGTAATTAAGACGTATGTGTCTCCCTGCATAAGACTGCTGCGATCATTGGAAACTTTGTGGATATAAATTAGAATGACAATATATATATATATATATATATATATATATATATATATATATATATATATATATATATATATATATATATATATATATATATTCCCTACAAAATATTGGTATGATATCTGGAACCATAATTTCTTACAATCGGCATTTATCATCTAATTCATTTAGTATTATCAATACAATTAAAAAACGATGACACACACACACACACACACACAGGAACCCAAAACACTGAAGTATGAAGCAGCAGCAGCAGCAATAACTGATTGACTGACTGGGGGACTTAAAGGTGGCGGAATGACGTCAATAAAACTATAATTTTGCCGCGAGGTTGGCATTCCCCGCAGCCTGATCCCACTGGTTATAGGGAGTGTTGGCTGGCGACTCCTAGACGGCATGCAGTACATGTGTGTGTGTGTGTGTGTGTGTGTGTGTGAGGACGGATATCAGCATTCCCCTCAGTACCCACCTTAGCGGGAGCCAGGAGGGGTGAACGTCCTCCGTCAGCTATGCCCCGCAGGTCCTCCCGAAGATGCTTTCCTCAGGCCCCGTGGAGCGTGTACTCTTCTTCCTCTTCTTGTGACTTAGTTGGGCACTCCACTATTATTTTGCGATCAGTTTTCTTTCACCTTAGTCTTTTTACTTCCTCTGCATTGGTATTTTCTTTAACAAGTATGTATCTTCCGTTATTTTTTTTTCCGCAATAACTACTGTTGTTTTGGCCCGGCGGCGACTAATTCTGTGTATGTTTAAAGGCAAATAACGTTTAAACCAGCCTTTAGTTATGTCTACTTTTCTCTTCTTGTGTATTTGTGTCTGCAATCTCTTCCCTAACAATCCAAAAATAAGTTCTTTCCGCCTCCTCTTTTTTTTTTTTTTTTTTATCTTTTCTAGGCGGCGTGTGGCGGAGGCGGTGGTGGTGGTGGTCAGCTGACTGTCATCCCATGGCCACAGGTTCCCAGTGCCACACGAGTCACAGTCCCCACAGGCAAGGGCGGGGCGGTCACAGGGGTGAGGCAGTGCACAGGGCTAATGCGCCATACACACGCACACTGGCACACACGAGTAATAATAAGGACAAGCCGCCACACCGCCACGGAGGCACACACAACAACCCTTACTCGCCTCTTGATGCACACTGCCTGCTGGCCCGCTAGGGTCCTCACTCCCGCTGCTGCTACTGCTGACTGTCTGCTGTGCCTCCCCCCTCCACCTGCTCCTCCCCTCTCTTCTTTCCACTCCTTTCCTCACACCTTTCATCTCTATTATCATATAATATTTTATATTTATGTTGCTGGCAAGAAAGGTCAAGTAATACGCAAGTACATATATTATTTCCCGGGGAAAGGTGTTCTTGTCAAAAGGCTCAGTAGTATTCTAAAAGGGTTCCAATAATGTTGCCACCACCACCACTACCTCCACACCATCACGTTGATCTTCATTCCTTCGGGCTTCGTTAATGAAAAACCTGCTGTGTGTAATGGCTTATTCATATAGGTCATAAAGTGGCCGGATATTTCGCCCTGTAGTATCTGAATGGTATATCACAAGTAAGCATAGCGAGGTGGTGGATGACAACGTGGACCTTCGAGTGTCGTCTGTTTGTTGTTAAACAAAACTCGGGCGTGTGAAAAAAAAAAAAAAAAAATCGAAACTTCCGTATTGTGCAACTTTGAAAGAAATTATGACCATGTTTAATAAGATTATTAATCTCTTTTTGTCTGTTATTACGCTTTTCCTTGGAATTTATATGTTGGCAGGCTGTCTAGTTAGCCAGTCATTTCATCCACCTTGCTTAAACCTCAAGAAAAAAAAATCATGGGAAAACTATAATAACACGCAAAACATGGCAAATTATATACTCAATATCAACAACAGGAAGCTCACAAAATCAAATGAGACAACATCACAAATCCTGAAGGAGCACGTTCACAACTTCCCCTTATTTCATATAATTCTCAAATGACGCCCTGAAGACTACTGCTGTAATGACACAATCTAACAGACAAGTTGATATAAGTATTTGACAGCCAGTACACGCAAGTCAACCTTCTTCTGTCCCCGAAACCTGTCTTACTTTTTCAATCCAAAACAAACAGTCTTCTAAAAGTAAGTTAATGGCGTGAGCGTCTTCTCCTGGACTATAAGTCACAGCACGGAGTAAGTTAGAAATAACACAGCACTCAAGGTAATCAGGAGAGTGAATCTAAGTACACAGGACACGCACACAAGAGTCACCAGCGTGTGTGTACATGTGCGTGTGGCGGCGTGGGCTGTCTGTGTGTGTGTTTGTGTGCGTGTGTGTGTGTGTGTGTGCGCCGCCCGGTGTGTGCGAGGGTGTAGTTTTTTTTAGTCAGCCAGCGACCCCAGCTGTGGATATCTTTGCATGTAAGTGTGTGTGATGATGTGATGGTGATGGTAAGGGGTTCAGTTCTCTAGTCTGTCCATTATTTAGGTTCTCCCTCTTGACTGGTGGTACTGTAGTTGGTGGGGCGGCTGTGGTGGTGTGTCTGTGAAATGCTCTCAGTCTGTGTGTTGTTATATATCTGTCTCTGTGTTGCTCTGTGTGTCTGTGTGTTGCTCTTTCACGGCACCACCCTGGCCTTTGTCACGTGCATAAATTTTCGGTTAATCCCATCCCTCAAGTTTCATGAAGAATCTATTTATGGTCAGCTTCAGTTATTTTGAATTAATCTAGGTAGAAAGTTTCATAGCGAGTTCATATATATATATATATATATATATATATATATATATATATATATATATATATATATATATATATATATATATATATTTTGTATTATATTTTGCTAATGGAATGGGGAGGGAACTGTTATTGATAAAGTGGTGTTATATATATTTAAGTTATTTCCCTTTATTTTCATCCCTTTCCCAGTGCACAAGTGTGTGGGAGCAGACAGGAAAGCTGAGTTTTAGGGTGTGGAAAGCATATATTTACTGCCTAACATCTACCTTTTCAAAGCCAAATCTAGCCAAGCATTTTAACCTCCTCGCCGCAACAAGCACATCAAGATCTCGCTGTCTGTAAGAGACAACACTTCACCTCGACAGTCACCAGTGACAGACTGACAAGATGGCGTCAGGCTTCAGAAATAAATAGGTGAACCTGTGGGTGTGAATCATGATAGGTTGGCTGAAGCAGTGACATGACCCACTAATCCCTCATGTAAATAGATATTTGTTTGTTTACATTTTGTGGTGAGAGGGTGATAAAGTTTTCAAAATTCTGCTGTCAATGTTAGTATAGTCCGATGGGTGAAGTTGGAGGTAGAAATGCTCCAAATAGTCCATGCGTCCAATTCCCGAACTCCTTGACTAACTGTTGCCACCATTACAGGAAGCAGCAAGAAATGGTTATGACCAGAGGTCGTGGCAGAGGTATGCGAGGAGGCATGATGCGCCCCATGGGACCCGGCGGCCCCCACTTTGGCCCCAAGATGAAGCAGTTTGTGCCGCGCCTTCCCTTTGACATGGTGCTGTGTGAGTCGGCCTTCCCCAGAGTGAAGGCAGCACCAGATGAGTCAGCGTTCACTCAGGTGAGAGTAGTCGTGGAATGTTACTTTGGCAATATTTATCATGTTTTAGTTTTGATGTATTTATTTGTTCATCTCTAATCAAGGCGGTGAAATTGTGTTTTGTGTTCAGACTGCTGTGATCATTTATATAATCAAGAATTTTTATCATCATCTCTTTATCCAGGCACTCCTAAAGAGAAATGCAGATCTGTCCCCCACAGCAGCAGAGCAAGCAGCAGTTCTGAACCTCGTCACAAAGATCCAGACAGTGATGGACAACCTCATTGTTGATCCAGGGACCTTTGATGCCTGTGTGAGTTGTGGTGCTGGCTGTGTGGCATGGTTCAGGTGGGGAGAAATATTGTGAAATTTGAGCTTCTGAAGACCACAGAAGAGGATTTTACTGATGACCCACTAATCCGTTGTCATTTTACAGCAAATTGAGGAGGTGCGTCAGGTTGGTTCCTACAAGAAGGGCACCATGATGACAGGACACAATGTGGCAGATATTGTTGTCATCCTGAAGACACTGCCCACCAAAGAGGCCGTGGAGGCACTCGGGAAAAAAGTGTGTGATGACCTGCGCATATTGGAGCCTCAGGAAGGTGTGTATTTAGTGGCTGTTGTTGACTTTCCCTCTCTCACTTTCTGCCCTACATTGTCAGATAAGTTTTTATTATTATTATTAGTTGAAAAAGCATCAGGACTTCAGCAACAGACTAATTTTACCTTTGTTTCCTCTCCTCTTAACAGTCCTGGTGCTGACAATGCTACCCAACGATAGAGGCTTTGAAATCAGCAACAGTGAAGCAACCGTTCGCGTCTTGGTCACAACCATCCACCAGAATCTCCGAAAGCTGGACCCAGAACTCCACCTTGACCAGAAGATCCTACAGTCCCACCTGGCAGCCATCAGACACAGGTAGGCTGGATGGATTGATACTCCATCTTTTCCTGAGAAATATTGGTAGCTCTGAATTTGGTCATAACAAGTCATGTGGACTTGGAGCGATTTTTTACTACAGATTATCTTTTACTTTGCAGTCGTTGGTTTGAGGAAAATGCACACCACTCCACCATTAAGGTTCTCATAAGACTATTAAGGGATCTCCGTGGGCGCTTTGAAGGGTTTGAGCCGCTGTCCCCCTGGATGTTGGACCTCCTGGTGAGTAGTCACACTATGGATGCTCACTGTTTCCTCATCCATAGAAATCCTGCTGTTTTTTCTACCAAAACCCTTATTATTATACACGTTACTGTTCAGGCATCTTAGCTGCATGTAATCAAAGAAATCAATGTAATATTGGCAACTATGATATCCCACAGGCCCATTATGCTATCCTGAACAACCCCAGCAGACAAGCTCTCCCCATCAACTCAGCATTCCGTCGTTGTCTCCAGCTGCTTGCTGCAGGGCTCTTCCTGCCTGGGTCAGCAGGTGAGAACACAGGGCTGCTGAGGAAAAATTAATATTTTTTTGTCTGAACATTGTCTAATGAAACTAAATAGAACAGTTTCTTTTTATGCTTTGATACTTATTTGTTTATTCATCTTGATGTAATTCCTGGAGCTTTTTCATGAATATTTAAATAATAACAGCTACAGAAGGTCAAGTGTTCAAATAAGGCAAGAAGTAAATGTTAAGATAGGGGTAGTTGGATCAGCCTTGTGGAGGGATACTCCCAGAGGAAGTGAGCCATTAGAAATAAGGTAGATTGACAGATAAATAGCTACATAATGGCTCACACAGTCTAGTGCAGGCCCCCCCATCAAAACATTAACTCAGACACATTCACAACACAGGCACTCATAAATCTTACACCCATCTACACAGACCACACTAAACTGTAGTTGACAGTTGCACTGAGGGTACCAACGCGATGATAGGCATTTTGTCGGCAGGAATCAGTGATCCATGTGAAGGAGGAAACATCCGAGTTCACACCGCCATGACCCTGGAGCAGCAGGACCTGGTCTGTCTCACAGCCCAGACCCTCCTGCGGGTGCTCTCTCACGGTGGCTACAAACAGATCCTAGGTCTTGAGGGTAACTCCAGTGAGTATACTTCTTACACTTAACACTCACTCAGATTATAGAAGTAGAAAGGTGTTTGTTGATGTTGGCTGAGTGTTTGTGGCTGAGTGGTGATTGGCACTGAGCTTAGTTGTGTGAGATTCAAGTGACCATTGGTCACTAATGTGTTACATAAAGCCTCACATGAAGCATCCTGTGATATGGTTACTGGGTAACCACAGCCAATAATTTTTTTTTTTTTCCCTCCATTATGTTGATGGTGTGTTGCTGCACCCTCAGGTATAGCCAGCGAGATGTCAGTGTGGGACGGTGTGGTGGTGTCTGCACTGGAGAAGGCCTATGAGAAGCCTCCTGAACGGCCGCCACAGGATGATGACACGGACAACATGGATGCAGATGATGACCCAATGGAGACAACTGACAACTGAAGAGGGCATCACTGGTAAGCTGGTGACACTGCCCTTCTTGCAGTTCCTTCCCTCCACTCCCTCATATCTAGTGCCAGGCTTGGAGGTCCACAAGTTACGTCAAAGAGTGTTCAGATTATGGAGCAAACGAGTGTATTATATGGTGTCATTCTGGCAAAGTACATTTAAGTACAAGTAACAGTTTGCATGAACAGTGTTGATCTTGGTGTTCAGTGTTTGTGAGTCCTAATTTTCATAATAAACTTTTACTTTAAGGTTTAAATTAATATTTAATTAGCTAATAATGGCCTCCAGTCTGTCCCCACCACTGGACAAAGGAATCATGTACATGGTGAGTCATTGTCTTAGTGATCATGTTTGGACCACAAAGTCTGTGGGGGTTGGTGACTGAAAGATACATAATCAGCTACAGCATCAAGTCATTGAAGTGTTGTTGCTGAGAGAAAAGCATTAGTTCATGGGTCTCTCTCTCTCTCTCTCTCTCTCTCTCTCTCTCTCTCTCTCTCTCTCTCTCTCTCTCTCTCTCTCTCTCTCTCTCTCTCTCTCTCTCTCCTACAAAAGTGATGCAATTTTCTTCCACTACTGTTCTGAAGCAAGTGACAGTTTAAAACAAGTGAAAGTTTCCCTAAAGTTTGACAGCAGCTTGGATTGCAAGATGTTGGTGTCAGTACAAAGCTTTGCTGTGACACCAAAAGTATTTTGTCTTAAGAGGAATTGTTAAAACATCATCAGTTGTACTAATTACTCTATAACAGCTTTTTAGAAGCTACTTGATTTTACAAAAATATATACAAAAATGGTCTGTTATAGGTTCTGAAGAAATTAAAACATAAGTTTGCATCTTTGCATTCATGTGAATTTTTGATGTTCTTCATAGTTCAGTTTTATATTTATTTACATAAGAGTAAGTATTATTACCATCTTTAGAATTGTTCTTATTGAAGTATCTGTGAATATATGCTGAATACTGTATAATCTTTCATTCTCTTAATATCCTGTGGTGACTGACAGCCTATGTTGACTGACAGCTATGGTCATGATGGGACTTGGTACAACTTCCTCAGGGTTCCCTTGATATGAGTTGCAAAAGATATGTTCCAAAGAGATTTGGGATACTTAGTGGCAGAGAAGGATTTTACACCATTTAAAAAGATAAGGAAATGAGAAATGTGATAGTTTTCTGACCGCAACACAATCAGCATGATGTAAATCAAGCATACCTTTAACTATTACCTTTATGACTCTTGTATTTCATCTCCCTTGAGAACATCAGTCATGAATGGTATCTTCTGTTCATCCCTTTCATAATGCTCCACCAACTACAAGTTCCCTCATCCCCTCATTTACAAGTGAATTTTGCAACACAAAAACAGCATCCAGGATTGCACATGAACATATGGTCAACCATTGTTTTTATTAAGAGCAAATGCAAAATAGAAAAATTCACAATACCAAAATAATGAAATTACAAAAAGAATGAGACATCTACAGAGACTTCTACCATGTCTACAGAAGACAACTACTGCTTGGCACCACTGGCCATTGGTGGGCAGTGGTGCCAACACTTACGAAGGTCTAAAACAAAGGTAAAACGTGCTAACTATTCACGAAATGCAATATTTTGTTTTCTGTAATGCTGAAATATTTAATGTTATCATTTACATCAATTTTATTGCAAACCTGAACACATTTATCATAGAAGTCCTTGTTTTACCACTAAACCTAATTATGCATCATTTGTTTGTGACATACATCCATTGAATTACTGTACACAATTTTTTGAGACATTAAAAATACAGCCAAACATGACATCCGAAGAACAAAGGAAAGAAAACTTGGCAATGCAAACTGACTGTACAAGTGTAAACAACTTTGGTCTATGGACATGATGGAGATGACCACCAGGGGTGAGGGAGACAACATCACACAAGTTCCATGCTACTCAGAGTAATGTTACCAACTACGTAGTGATTTTTAAAAAATCACTAAACATGATACGTTAAGCTATGAAAATAGGGCATAAAAACTTGCATACTGAGGTGGTGCACTGCTCCCTTCCCTGTGGTTGTATCATCTGCCAGGTGGTGGTGGGACATGGATTGTCAAACTAGCCGGTGGGTGGTCTGGCTGAGTGAGGGACTTGGTGCTTCAAAAACAGCGGATAAACAACAACAATGAAATTACAGTATCTATCATTCCACTGAGATTAAACTATATGTACTGTGTAACATGGGCTATTTTGCAGGGAACTAGTATGCAATACCTTTTCTAAACATTTACAGAACTACAGTTTAGGCCTGATGTGTAGGAATTTGAGTGTTAATGTAAAGTAACTGAGTACATTGGACAATGTCCAGCATCCTTACTGTAGGATGAGTAAGTGTGGTCGCTTATGCCACTCACTACTGGTCTCAAGTAGCAAATTCCACACCCTGCTGAGGTACACATGAATCGTATCCTCTGCCTTTCCAATTTGTGGTCTATGCAATGAATTAAATGAGCTGCAAGTGTGATTTCAGCATGAGTTGGGAGTCACCCAAAGAAGTCTGTTGGCCTATACTCTGAATTATAACTGCTGCAGTTCCAGTACACTTTAAATTATGTGCAATACTGGTAGTGTCTTGTTATTCAGTGGGTTTCACTTTTAACCAGCAATATCTCTTCAATTCAGTCCAATGCTGAACAATGTCTTATGGTACTCACATTGCATCAGGGGAGTGATTCTAACCTTTCATGATTATTCAAGTTTCAAAATGTGAACACTAAAAACATCTGTGAGTTATGGTTATGGATAGTTTGAACACATGTTGCAATTCACTGACTGTAAGGACTGGAAGTGTTCATCAAAAGCAACCTTCCTGAGCATCACTGAGGATACCTGACTTGATGTTCTAATGCACTGCTGCAATAGCAAATGCATCAAACCTGATAGTGTACTACAATAGCTGCAGTGCTGGATGTAGCAATTTGAAATAGAGGTGTATTGCTGTACAAACTGGTCTGGTGCACAAACATGGACAAAACTTCTGTTTTCATGATCTTATTTACTAGGCAAAAAACAAAGAGGAGATTAGCTTTACTTCTCATAATACCAGAATATCAACACAAAATACTTGTTTTTCCAGCAAAAGGTCTGCATCAGCACTGGTGCAAAATACTAATACATTGATTGGAGTAATAAACTGAATGTATTTTTATGACTAGAGAAAATTTGAACTTTATATCTTTTAATCACTGTTAAGGAAGACTTTTTCTGTCCATGTTTATGCAGTCCAGTTCCCACAGCTCAAAGTACTACTCATAAAAGTTCTACATCATGGTTCACTGACAAAATATAAACAACCTGAAAACATTAATACTGTAAAATCACAACAATCAAAGTTATAAAAGTGAGAAGTGTGTAACAAATCAACAATGAAGGGGTGTTGTACCTGACTTGTACCTGTGCAAGCCAAATCCCTCACTCTGCTGGGCAGATTCACCAGCACCCAGCTTAGAGGAGTTTCTGGAGTTGCGACATAAAAATACACTTGACCACTGTTACTATTAAAAAAGGAATCAGTAACTCTTAAAATACACTCAGACATTATTACCTTTCGGGTGAGCATTAGCAATTCTATAAAAATTTATTTAGACAAAGCACTGAACTTGCTCATATTTTGCCTTGCTTTTGATTTAATACAATAGTTTTTCAACGGAAATTTACTAACAAACTTGATAAACTTAATTTTAATCAACAAAGATTTTCAATAAATTCACTCGGCAACACAAATTTCTTGTTTGACTTAAGTACTCAGCTAGACACAAACTGCTGATACAGTACAACTTGTACTTTGAACAGAAATTACATAAATGATACTTTCACAGAAAGCATCAGTTTTGCAACTAAGTTCATTATAACAAGATAAGAATGACACTCAAGCAAGTAAGCATGAAAGTTACTGTGGAAGTAACCCAGCATGGCCTGCAGGTGTGAGCAGTGAGCCAGCAGGTGCGGCAGTCCCTGCTGGGCACACACTCCACCACGGGAGTGTGGCACACAGTGCTGCCACTGAGGTAAAGTTATCTTCAGTATTATTTCATAGTAAGTTTACACAACAATGAAATAAGCAGACAATAATCTAAAATTAATTTCCAAAGACTAGTGTTAGAATACTTCCCACTGACTAAAATAAACAAAAGGAAGGAAGTCACTAAACTGCTTTGAGTGTAAAAGAACAGCAAGTGAAGCTATTCAAGTAAATAGCTCTAATGCAAAATTACAATTATGAAAACTCTTAGATGACAAGATCTAGCCTAGTGTAGTCCGAGACCACAAGTATGGGTGAGTGTGGAGCATCAGCATGCTGAAGTGAGAGTGCTGGTGCACACAACACACTGCCGGGGATGCAGTCACAAGGATTAGCAACACAGTATACTTCCATATATTAATTAGTAAGTCATTCAACACTACAATAGATATCAAACACCAGTGCATCCACTGTTCCCAGTTTAGTTTCACAACAAATGTCTATAGTATTAACTGAAAAATAGCTGTACTTATACACAGCAACACAATTGGGGATGCTGCCAGAGGGAGTGAGGCATCACAAAGACAGCCATGTGTACTAATGCTTCATTAAGAGAACATGTTTGGTGACAGTTTTCTTTCTTCTTTTCTCTCTCTCCTTTTCCTCTGTATTTTCAATTTCTACACTGCATGACATCTTGTCTTGGCTAGTCTCTCATCAAGGGAAACTTCAGCCTAACACACAAATACTTGGGAAATATAGTATTTGCTACTGGTGTTGAAAGGTTAAATTATGTGACTGTTTTAGATTAATTATGCATTGAGTAATATTTAAACAATAGGCAAGTTCAATTTTCAGGCATACCAAAATCTCCATGGTTGCCGACTACATGGGAGTTTACTGTACTTGTTTTGCAGTTCAGTGTGTCAGTCAGTTTGTACTTGGAGTATAGGTCAGGGTGAATCAGCAGATTGAAGCAAGGTATGTCAGCCACAGAGCTGCAGTACAGGTGATCACTTTACCAGACCAACACAAATGATGAAACATAGGCGGCGTTACACCAGGCAAATTATTCCCAACATGTTGGCCATTTTTCAATGGTGATATTGCAAACCCAACAAGATTAGCATCACAAAGGGGCTAGACTATTGTGTTAACACCTTGTTGTTCCAACACCTACAAACCCCAAGCCAGCATCTCTTTAGCTACATGAATGAATCACAAGGATACTGAGGTACTGAGAGATTGTGCTGCTGGACTGCACATAATGAAAGTGCAGAAGTGCCAGAAGAGGCAGTGGGTGTGTCCATGGTCAGCATGGAGGCTGTCTTCTCTCCACTGGCTCTTCTTTGCCAGTTTTCTTGAATAACTCGTGGTGGTGATCCTATAGTATAATATGATGCCTCACTAGCTCAATTAATTTGTGCTGAGCTTGCGCACTCCAGCAAAACTTAGCTTGTTTTGCCCAACAGCCAACAAAAATGGCCAATGTATTGGGAGAAATTTGCTCTGTGTGACACCACCTTTAGGCTGGAGAACTGAAATGTGATATATTTGTTCCATCTCCATCAATGAGTAATGAGGTGTTACTATGATTACATCATCAACATTCGTATGTGGCTCTTCATTGCTCTGTTGTCCACGTCTTTCTCAATTCACCTTGGTAGAATCAAACTGGCTCTCAGTATTTTCTCTGCTTATTATTTCCAATTCTTACCATGATTTTATATTGGCTTTTACCAAAAGAAAACTAATAATATCCAACTCACTGCATTTAAAAAAAAAATTCATTACCACATGCCTTCAGATCTACATATTAATTCTTCAAAATTTCAAAATTAAAGGCAGTATAAATAAATTATATAAAAAAATTGTTTTAATGCTTATGTTACTGTTTTCTCTGTGTTTCCTAACCTGAACTACACTAACTCTCTTCCCGTAATATACAAAATCATGTAAGTTAATAATCATGGTCTGGTAAAGTGTAGCTGCACTGCTCTGCTCTGCAAGACTGACATGTGTAGGTAGGGTAAGATAATACAACATGTTACCCAGTCAGGTATGGGGTCCCTCTGAATCTACAGCAACAAAATAAGACTTAGCCACAATGCAAAAGCTTGTAGTCAGTTCTAATGCCCCAGCCCTTGTCAATTCTCACGACACTCACCCAAAACACAACTCACGGTCACATTAAAATTATAGTTTGAACTTGAAACATGACTGAACTTCAAAACCTTATGGTCTTAAAGAATCACAAGCATGGTGACCTCACAAAAGAAAAGATCTGACTCAGATCAGAAAGAAGGTTCATGTAACACCATATAGACATGATATGGACATAACAGAACATGACACTAAAACTACCATTATTATGTCTCCAATATGAAACTGTGCCTCTAAGCTGGTATAGTCTATTACTATTGCTGACTGATTGAGGTAGGTGGATTCAACAACATGGCATGGAATCATTTGGTCAATGGTTGAGCAATGTGGGTCCACAAAGCCTCTACAGAAGGGACCAGAAGGCCAGCAATCCTGACTCGCCCTCACCGGAATTGGACCTACAACAGTGACCGCCAGGAACAAAGGTGCGGTGATCTGAGCATCGGCTGTGAGTCACATGACCGACCTTGTCAAACACTGTCCATCACTGGTCTTGCTGGTCCCTTCAAGACTGGCTGGCTGCTTTATGTTGCTGAAGTTGCAATAAATAGTATTTACAGTAACTAACATGTTACTTTTTAGAAAATAGTCTAGTAAATAATTAAAGGTACAATACTAAAGTATTATTTGACCAACAAATGAGCTTACTTAAATCTATGAAATATGAATTAACTATGCTCTCACGGAAAGATAAAACTACTCAAGGTTTGGGCAATCGTGACCCACCTGGTGTGTTACAATGCTGTCTCAGTGATGTGCCCATGCACCATCACTTGCCAGAGTATGACCTATCAAAGTTCACAAAGCATGGAAATATGATATTAAAAATCAATGAATTCTGAAAAAAGATGACAGCTTCCTATAACATTTTTAGAACTCCAAAAGTTGAGTAGTTTACACTCTTCTCGGCAGCAGTGTATCCCCAGCCAGAGCAGCAGGCAGCCAGTCTTCTGTTACTTAGGCTACAAAGAGCATGTATATTACCATTCAAAATTCTTGGATCTACAACATGAACAAGCTCTGCTTAGCAGCAGTTGGTTCTGTTGAGAGGATGACTGGAAATACTTCATGTACACACAAACATTATTGACACTTTGCAGATTCCCTGTACAAAAAAATAATGCATTGCTTACAGTGAGAGAAGAGTTACATGGGGAAATTTACAAGAGTAAGTTGTTCAACATGGGGCAGACCCCTACCTCACTGAAATCATTACTGTAACAACTACAAAACTGCTGCTCTTTACTGCTTAGTCACTATGAGTTATGTTTGCAAAAGTAATCATAATCTTCCAAAGGAAAACTTAAATTATTTGCTGCATAATAATGATACTACTGCTCCAAAATACACCTCAGTACAATAAACACAAAAAACTAATTTTGTTGTCAAAGAGAAAAGAATGGTAACCAACACCTCTTGGGGGAAGTTGTTGTGGGACTGCCTGATTTACTCCTGGATGAGTGGCATGGCAGGCAGAGGCTGGGGGTCTGCTGGCAATACTGAGTGATATGGCATATTTGATTACTACTTACAAACAAACAAGGGAGGTCCACTTTACCTGAGGCCTCTTTTTTGACAAATCTTTCTATTAAGTTAAGTAAGAGACATTAAATCACAAGTATTAACTACATGAACTATGTAGCCTTTTGCTGCACTCATGTACTCAAAAGCTGTGAGCAAGAAGGAAACATTGCCTCTGAACTTAAGACTGAAAGAGGCAGGCTGGCAGTGAACCTCCCCCTGCAGGCGTCAACACACCCAAACACAGTCCTCAACAGACTTTGTCAGGCTTTGAACTTTCAGACACCTTTTGTACCTAAATTTAAACACACAATAAGGGCCAATTATCCAATTTAAACTTATTACTAACAAAGTTAAGCAGAAAGTCTACAATCACTAACTACTATTACAGCTACAGCCACGGAGGAGAACATAGAAAAGTTGAAGGGCAAACAAGGTACATGTGGTCCTGTCTATGAGCAAAGACAGTGGTTGGAATAAGTGCATCCAACCAGAAACACTTGGCCGGTTATGAAGTGGCTGTTAGCATTCCTACAAAATATAATTAAGTACTCTGAATAAGCACTGTAAAATTCCAACCACAACTGACAGAGGCTGACTATGGTGAGTGGATTGGTGGAGGGGTCTGTCACTACTTAAAACACTGAACATGTAGCCTCATAACATAGCTAAGTGGCAAGACCCCTCTCCTCTCCACCCTTGGTAAGGTAAGGGCACAACAAAACTCCTGATATGGGTCCACTGGAATGAGTTACTATGGAAATTTTTGAGGTAAAGTGGTTTGTCAGGCACTTGGTGGGACTCAGGGTGAGCAAGACTAGGAGGAACAATACACGGATGCTGCTGAGGGGCTGCTGATGCACGGCCACGCACACTGACATACCAACAAAATACCAAGTAACGAGTCTGCATCAGCAACCTATGGAATGTATACAAATCTATGACTATTATTAGTTAATTGCTAATGGGAAGCAATAACATGTAGCAGTACCAGGCACCAGGAACACTAATAGTCCTGTGGTGAGGCAGCTGCCATAATGGTTGCCTTTGTCTCTTGTCTGCAAGACAAATTATTTCTCAAGAGAACTCTGAGAGGTATAGACAAAATCTCTGCATGATGAAGACCTTGAAAATAGGTCTTCACTTAGGAGTAATAAGAGCACAAGTCAAAGCAGCATGAGCAAGAGGTTATATCATACACTGTAGCTAGCCCACCCTGAGCAGGTCAGACCCTCGGTGACCTCCACTCACCCCTCCTCAATAGCTGCCTAGGGTGTTGCATAAAACAGTCTTATTCAACAACTTGTAGGCTAATACTAGCCTGTACAAGCTGACTGACTGACTGTACAAAGTATATACAAGCAATGCTGCAGGTAAATCTCCAGCATTACCAGATGCTTAGTGTGCATGTGTGGCTGGGTGAGGGAAGGGCAGCGAGGGACTGTTGGTTGGTGGCACAACTGAGGTAGTGTTTGGTTCCTGTGTGGCAGTTGAGGTGCCTGTGGTACTTGAGTGAGACACAACAATGGCAGTCAATCCTTCAACATGACCTTGTGCTGATGGACTTCCTACAGTAAGGCTCCTAAGGTCCTACTCAGCCAAGACATGTTTCCTGGGAAATGTCGACCACCACCCACCACACCATGATGGTGTATCAGTGGGCAGCTCTGTGATCCCATGGTTGCCTGCCTGGTAGTCTGCCCTCAGCTACCACAGGCTAGTAATGCACTCTCCAGAAAATTAGTGTTGCTATGGAAATGCTGAGAAAATACTGGTAAGTGGCTGTGCACATTTGGCAGTGACAGTTGTGATGAGCCTTAATCCTAAGATACATTAATGTTCCTTGATGCCAACCCTGTGGCACTATGTACCCTGAAGAGCCAGAAGGTTCACTCCACAGACATGGCCTTGTACAAGAGTCAGGAAGAACACACAAAACTTAAATTTCAGAAGCAAACACATTACATAATCACTTTAGCTGTCTGTCTTATCTTATGTGACAACTGATCAGATCAAACCATAATTCTGCGGTCAATCATATTTCCAATGACAATGGGAATGTTAAATGGAAGAAAGTCTTTGATAACGAGCCTAAACATGAGTCAGGGTCACTGACACCTCCATATTAACAGATGAATGGACAGCAACCCTCCTGACCTGAAACAACAATATTGTGGTAATACCTTGTAGACAAATGGGATGAGGCCCCTTGATCCTGTGTGTTTCTGAGCTGAACTCCTTTCTCCCACCTTACAAAGACTCTGTTATCCTGGCTCCTCTTCCTCATCACTGGAATCACTTTTCTCCCTCTCCTCTTCCTCCTCACCTGGAACCAACAAACCCCGGTGGGAAGGCCCTGGCTGCAGTTCCCCTGAGGTGGTAATGGGCAAGTGTCCTCCAAATGACTTGCACTGAAGATTAACTGACATGCCAATCTTGTCCTCTGCAAGTTCTGAAAACTGGGCCTAAGGGTAGACAAGAAGGGAGAATGTTAGTATGATAGAATGCAACACAAGCAGTGCAATTATTTAATTGTCCTCACACAAACACCCACTGAGCCTCATCCCTCCCTGCCATGCCCAGGAAACAGGTGGTGGTGGAGTACCTGTGGCTTGCGGTCATTGGTGGTCATGTAGCACACCCCCATGGTGCGGGTGGTATGCAGCCAGTACAGGTCACTCACGGCAGACTGGGGGTCATAGCGCAGGATCAGCGCTCCAGCCATTCTGGGGTGAACGCCCTCCAAAAAATCACTCTCTGAAATGTAAAAAATTATAATTATTGGTCATATTTCTATCCATGTAAATTCTATCTACATGAATTCCTCACATAATAAATTCCACCAACCTAACCTAACCCACTTCATTATGGTGACAATTACTTGGAGGGAAGTGTGGGAGGAATGTTCATGGAATAACTTTATGAGGAAACTCATGGTAAACCCATGGTGATACATCCTCACATCAACCACATCAAGTCAAGCATGGAAGTTTGAAAATCATTAATTTTTCCCTTGTAAGTTGACTAGCTTTTACAGTTACTATGTTTTTATGGTCTTCACATCCCTCATAGTCCACAGAACCCATATCAATATCATGCATAACCTAATGATATACTCTGACTCCACCACATGCCAGACAACAGGAGGAATGGGGAAGAGAACACCTGGAACAAAAACAGTAAGAACATAAACACACAGAACTACTGGCTTTATAATTACAACAGCAGGAATGAATAAATGACAACATACTCACCTAGGAAATGGGTAGTGACAGCATGGGTGATGTTGCTGCCCAGCTCTGGTGAGATGGCAGCGCGGGCACACAGGCGTGCAAACATGGTGCGGATGAGGTGTTCCCCGCAGCCCGTGGTGCTTACCCCTATGCTGACACCACTGCCTGGCACAAATACTCTGCTTGAGTTACTGGCTCACGAAAGGAAATAACTCTGTGTGCAATTACCAATACTTCCCTTAAAGGTTCATCCTAAAGTTAATATGGTGGTCTGGAGATCTTAAATTCAGAAGAAAATAGAGAAGCAAAGAATTCTCAGAGAAACATTACACAATAATTCCAGGAACATAATTAAAATTCTATTAGTTCAAAATTACTAAAAGATCTTAAAGTTTCTGAACACAATTTCATACTCCTCTTCTTCCAAACAAGGGGAGTGACACCTTGCAAAAAAAAAAAAAAAAAAAAAAAAAAAAAAAACTATAAGCAGCTAAAATTTTTTAAATGTGAGGATCACATCATGAGTATAAACTTTTATATGACCTGCAATTACAACATACATACATACATAAATACACATACATGAACCAAGGCTACCTCCACCAAAAAAGGGAAATAGCAAGACAAGGCACACACTTTCACATTCACACCACTCTCTTAGCTCCTTGGCCCCTGACAGAGAAAAAAAGTACTCCTGCCTTCACTTTACAATGATGAGCTGCACACTGGATGTTTAGTCCAGAATAAAACTCCTTCACAGCAAGTATCCTCCCCTACCACACCTGAATGTCTCACACTTGTGTAACACTATCAATGTCGCAGAGTTGCATCTTTCCTCATGCACTCACAACTGCTCTCCATTCTACTAAGTTCCAGTGCCAGTCCTCTTCCCTTTAAGGCCTTCTTCACACTACCTATCCATCCCTTACATGGCCTGCCTTGCAAATTCACACATCTCACGCTTGATCTTACTATCTTCTTCACCAGCTTACCATCCTCCATTCTCTCAACATGTCCGAACCATCTCGGCACACACTGCTCTGCCAGTCCTGCCGTGTCTCACAACACACATTCTCCTTCTCACTTCATTTCTACTCTGTACATCCAAGTTACTCTACACATGCTTCTTAGACATATTACCTCCATTACAATCTTTTCTTGTCTGCCACTCCCATACTCCAAGTCTCAGCACTGTACAGTGCAATAGCCACTACTATCATACAATATTCTCTTTACATTTAATTCATGTGCCCTATTCTCAAACAGTCTATTCATATCTCCTAACACTTTTCCTGCTTCCTTCACCCTAGCTCTAACCTCTGGAAAGATTTTAAAATTTACACAAAAATCTGCAATATCCCTAAAATATTTCTACTTGCACATTGTCTTCACTCATATTCATCCTCCTACACTGAAAATTATCTAACCTTCTTATAATGAAGATAAGCAACAGCCTGTGAGGAGCACCTACCATCGCAGTTGTTCTCAGCCCAGCAGCCACAACCATACACCGCCGCCTGACCCACTCGCCCCGTGTGCTTCAGCAGCAGTCCTCCGCTGGACACCGCGCTCGCCACATAGCCCGAGCTGTCCACACACACCGCTCCCACTGTGTCCAACAAACCACCCTGCAAATATGGAATAATACAAGCACCTCACATTAACTTCCACGCTGAAAAAACCTGTAAAGTGCTCAACTCTAGGAAGGGAACAAAAGCTGCAGTTTATGAGTTCAATTAAGAAGAAAAGAAAGTTAGTAAGAAACACTAATGCCCTAAAAAGCTGTCTATCAATATCAAAGACACTGGTGTCCATCTGTTTAATGAAGAAAAATGGAGAAAAAAAAAAAACAGTAAACACTGCCATTTCAAGGTAAGAACAAGACATCTATTAATATCAAGCTTAGTTTTCACACTCTTGTCTGACTATAGCAAAATATTTGTCTCATATTCACTTTAAATTGAGAAAAACCTAAAACAAGGACTTCACATTCACATTACACTTAAGTTTCCAGCAACAATTTCACAACTGAAACATGTCTTGCTACTCTCACTCTTAGTTCTTCTGAATATCTAGATGCAAAGACTTTCTTCTCATAGTAGCACAAATTAAAAGTTTTTCCCCACTAACCTGCATTTCCTCTTCCTCTTCTGGCAGTGCATATCTCCTCCTCTTGGTTCCTCCCTCCTCTAGCCTCTGTATGTTCCTTCTGCTCTCCTCATGGATGCGCCGAGACCGATCTGGAAACAGTCAGTGCCATCACCTTGAAATTCTTCTACATTCATATTCTGAACCAATAATCATCTAAATATCCCTGCAAACAACTGTCTTCCTACTTTTTCCATTGCACTACTCAAATAATTTCCTCACTGCCTTTCCATCCCATCAAGAACAGGCTACAAAACAATTTATATTTAATCTCTAAATTTTTACACTGGCACTTGTTTTCAATAGAAAAATATGTACACAATCAGTCAAAGAGCAATCAGTTTTTTTAACTATGGCAGGTCATTAAGGAATTCATGAATGATTGATTTTAAAAGTGGCACAACAATGGAATCATGTGGTCATGTGAAGCCACACCATTAAGAGAGCAGCATGCCACATAACTCATGTTTAACCTACCACTGTGCTAAGTGAGTGGCAGAGCACATTGCAATGCATTATGGATCTGTTAAATGCAAAGAAAATTGATCCAAGGCATGAATGAAAAGTAGGAGCTGTCATATTGATGAGTAATTTTCTTTACATTTAAGGGAGGGTGGTCAAAGGACACGAAAACAATAGTATCAATGATAAAATCTTAAAATCCCCACCTATTTGCCATTCTTATAAAAAAAATAATATAAAAGTATCTAACAAAAAGTTCAATTTCCATGAACTCCACTCACCCGCCACCAGCTCCTCGGGCTGACACGTCTCCACGTTGTTTGAGGCAGCCCACATCTGTGCCCCAGGCCCCGCCAGGAAGCTGTTCAGCCAGGGAGACAAGTGTTATATATTGACATGTGTAACAATGTAATCCCTTATGACACACATGATGTGGTACCACCACCTTGTTTCTAGGAATACAGACACAAGCTACTTAACAATTGTGTACAAAGGACAAAATAAAAATCACTGTGTAATGAGTAAACATTAAAAACCACACTGGCAACTCTGATAAACAAAAACATCAAATATCTGTGGTGGATGAACCATAAACACTGGAGGGAAGACTAATTTATTTTGGAACAATTTTTTCTGAGTCAAAGAGCTGTCCCCTCACTAACTAAACACACACCTTGGGGGGACAAGACCACCAGGGAGAGGCTGAGACTGGGCATCCAGGATCTGCCGCGCCAACAACACTGGATTCCTCACACCCGGCACTGCCCCCACCGCTCCATGCCGCAGGGTGTGTCCGTCCATCACACTGGCATCACACTCCACGCCGCCTGCAACAGTACACACACACACACACACATTCATGTGTACTTCAACAAAAATGCCACACTAACACTGCTTGCAGAATAAAACTGAAAAGCACACACGATAATCACTTATCACATCAGTTACATCTATGCAGGACATCAAAGTGAAACCAATAACCATTCATCTCTGAGCCATGCCACACACTCTCACCTTCAGCTGTCAGGGAGGATCCAAACCCAGCATTGGTGCGCGGTGAGTCCTCCAAGACCTGTGTAGCGGTGCACACCGCATCCACTGCATTCCCTCCCCCTCGCAGGACTTCCATAGCCTGTACAGTACATCCAGTGGTGTTACACGTGCTCTAGATGACTTATACAAACATAATTGGTGAAAATAATATCCTGGTGAATGAACTTATTCCATAATCTGTGCATAGTCATACAGTTTTGTGGGCTGTTCTCATGACACTAAGGCTGTTCTGTATATAGACAAGTTGCACTGTAAGAAAAAAGATTACCTATGTCTATTCCCATACAGGGATGTATAATCCCTCTTTAGATGGATTTTCCTATAATTTATACAAGTAAATTCTTTGGATGGATTTTTCATAATGTATATTTTATTAGATGAATAACCACAAATATTTAATATATATAACAGGCAAGAATAAGAATACATTACCTGATTACATGCATTCTTCATTAATTTTTTATATTCTCCTTTGAGGGAAGAGGAGTGACTTCCAGCTCCTGAGGAAACATACACACAATATTAACACTGATGTCCAAGTCAAGATATTCACATTTTACGAAAGTATAGCAAAGTGCAAACATTATTACAAGACTATTGAGATTATTGATAAGCTGCTTATTCATCTTCTGCCATAACTGCAATTGAAGAGATGTACGTGTCATTCTATATGTAATTCTGTGCCATGCTTCACTAATACCTTTAAGAATTATATCTCTAAATCTAGAACAAATCATATTTTTGTTTCTCCCATCTTCTAATCCCTTAAGTAAATGAGTGAGTTAGTGCTGATATCAGATCATAAAGTGCTCACTTGAGTTAAACCTCTCACACAAGAAAAGTTCTGAGCTACAAGATTGTGAACATTTTTTCCTTTCATATCTATTTTTGAGGGAAAAAATTTGTGAAATTACTTTTTAGAGAATTTTTATGTGATCATCACAAAGATAATTTTCTTGTGAATCTTGTGATTTATGACATGTGCCTATTTATGAGTTTCAAAGGAAAGAAAACTGCTTCTAAATAAAAGTTTCACAAAGTGCATGGAGAGGCCACAAATGCCGGCAACAGAAGAGGTACTGGTAAGAAAATATATGAAACTTACTGGTACGTGAGAGGGTTAAGAGTGCCACCTCTCACCAAAAAACTTATGTGATCCAAGATCAAACCTGGAACCTTTTTGGCCACACGCTGAGCACTGTACCAAAGAGCCTCTCAGCCCTTATATCCTAAGTGCTCTTCAAGGCATCTTTGTATGAAAGAAGACATAGTGAGGCATTTTATCTTATTTATCCATCCACTGTCTACAAACATATAAAGAAATGGGAGGGAGAGGATGAACCTAACATCATATGGAGGATAACATAATGGCACAACTCTCCTTGTCAGATGACATGTTCACCAATCACTGTGCGGCACATCCAACAAAAAACATGACACATGCCTGCCTGTGTTTTCTGATTTCATCATAATTATTTCTTTGGTCTTCTGAAGTGAAAGAATTGTTTGGTGAAAGACAGCTAGGATCTCGCCACAACACTTATCCAGTATGCGAAAAAGCATGCAGTTTAAATCCAGCAGTCTCACGTACCCTGCACACAGCCCATGGGCTCCAGTGGCTAAGGTGCATCCTTATCCTGTCAACCGGACTGCAGGTTCAAACTGGACAAACATGACACACAATATGGGTCCACAGATCTTATCTCCAGAAACACTACAAAGTGCATCACTCAGCACTGGTGTAGCCAATGCATCACACACCTGCTCTTCACAGTGATTTTAGAAAAGACTGCTAAGCCTCAAAATTCACATCATCCAAACTCAGTCAGTAAAACTTTGTGTTAATCTGTCTTGTTATAAATACCTGCCCTCTACATCCGATGTTTGGCCACACTTACTACCTACCCAAAATGTATTACTCTGGCATGGCAATACATGCTCTTGAGTTTGTTGTTAATCAAATTGTAACTACACACTTTTTGACAGTCAAAATAACATAAGACATCCCAAAAAGTGAGGGGTGGTGCAACCACCTCACCCCAAGCAAGGCATGGCAACCCTTGGTTTCCAAACAAGAGCCTGTGTTTTTTAAATTATCCACAATCCCTAATAATAAATACAATTTTTTGGGCAATCATGACACTTCAAGAAGCCCAACACAGCAGGGGGCACTGATGCCAAGCCAGGGGATGGAGCAACTACAACACCTGCACTCCACAAATTTACAACCAAGGTTGGGGTGACTTACTTATCATAAACTCATACTGGCAGGGTCACCAAAACACCAATGAGGGCACGGGAGGGAGCAATCAAGCCTCACACTCACCTTACGCTGGACCCTAAGCCTAGGAGTGAGACAGGCAGGCAGAGTGGCTCAGGTCCATAGCCCTCAGAGCAGCATCCCGGAGACCTGCAGCCTGCACCATCCCCCAACACTGAGACAGATCACCCACGACACACATAATAAAGGCACAAGCTATGGGGTTTTCTTATACGGGATAAAACAAGCCCTTAGCGGGAGCGAGGGGGCCATGCGAGCCCGGGGCAGCACCCGCCAAATGCCCCAGGCTCGAATGTCCCCCTGGGCGCCCCTAAAGGCCTTTTCCGGGGGTCAACACTCACCTACATGCACCGCCACCACCCCAGACATGACTGGTCAACTACGCCGCGAGCTGTAACATGAGGTAGATGAAGATGGGAAGAGAAAAGATGAGGAGGACGCACAGCGATTTTTGTTTACATCGCGCTTCGTAAACAGAAGACGGTCGGCAGCGTGGGTCTCAGAGCATGGTGGTGGTGGAGCGTGCACTGCCTCGCCGCCCTCACTGCCCCCGCCAGCCACACCACCACATGCTACCCGCTACTTGGTCGATTTCGTGAGGTTTTAGGCGGCCTTCCGTTTGGTTTTGGTGTGTATGTGTGTATGTGTGTGGAGGAGGAGAGGAGCGTAGGGGCGGCCTACGGAGCAGTGCCCGGCCTAGCTAGCACTGCCACCATTGATCCCAAACTTGCTCGCATTAACCAGCATCCATCACCTGGCCGGCCCCTCGCGCTCTACCACCTCGCCGCGACAAGATTCTCTCACGATTGGTACATGCAACTGATAAAAATCGTAGGTCGTATGCAATGAAGGTAATAAAAACGCAAATTATGAGCTCTTAAAATGTCTTGCAACGATATACTGGCCGCATGCCACTAATTCCACAGCGATTAATATCATCTTTGAACTTGTTTGCGGTTGAATCAAAACATGATACATGATTTCCACTAACATATTTAATATCCATCAAAATGTAGTACAGCTCACAGACAGCTGTCAGACCGCAGACCTAATGAGCTGTGGGCTCACAGGAAACTTGGGTTCATTATTTTACCGAGACGTGTACCTGAGCACATGAGGTGCAGCTAACAGAGCTCGGCCGCCGCTCACATTCTTATCTCGTGGCTCGTAAATATACGCCGGCGTGGGAGGGGCGGCTGGGCCTCCACCCGGCCGGCTCAAAATGCTGTATCGATTTCTGGACACCTTTTACCTGGCTTTCCGAATTAGTACACACACACACACACACACACACACACACATTAGGTATGATATATATATATATATATATATATATATATATATATATATATATATATATATATATATATATATATATATATATATATATATATATATACACACACAGTACATATATTTACCCGATCACAGATTGACATATAGCACAATACAATTAGTCATCCTATTTCCCCCAAGTGAAGTATCATGAAGGTGAGCTACGCAACGCGTGTGCCCCTTTGAGTCATTTCCTGTGAGTCGCCACTGTATTACACGCCCGTGAGTACACTTCCCGCGCCGCCGCCACGCCACGCCTTCTCGTCGTCGCCGTCACCGCACCAGCCATTCGTCAAACACTCAGCTTAATAGAGAGAGAGAGAGAGAGAGAGAGAGAGAGAGAGAGAGAGAGAGAGAGAGAGAGAGAATGTCAACATGTTTCTTTGGCTACCTGAGCCGCCTGTAGGGCCGCCCTCCCTTCCCATACATTCTCATCCTCCGCCCCCGGTTGTGGGTGGGCGGCGGGCGGCACTGCTGACGGTGACTGATGGGGGACGTGGCCACAACATGGCATCGCCTCGCTTGTCTCCGCGCCGTTATACATCCTTCACTTGGAGCATACAGGAAGAGGCACGGCACGCATGTCGCTCTCTGCGTACAGAGATAACCTTGTGTTTAATAATATCCATGCTGAAACAGGAAGTGCTGCATATTTTCATTCATTCTTAACATGACGCTCAATGATGAAATCCACTTCCACATTTCCAGAACCACAACATTCAATTTTCCTTATAAAATGCTCCTCCTCACGAGTTATAATTGTACTTTGACGTGACAACGGTGATCTATCTCTCCATCCTCCCATCCCATAGTTCCTCTTCCTTTTCCCCTTTCATCAACCGTTCCCACCCTTGTTTCCCTTCCTTCCTGTGCTCTTTCCTACCACTTCCTTCCCTCGCCCCATTCACTCGCTCACGTAAATGTTATGTACCACTTTGAAATACCGTCTCTCCTTTCCTCCTTTACAGTATTGAACGTTCTTCCTTTCTCCCCATTTTCTCCCTCTTTACCATCTACTCTCCATAGCACTGTCTTCCCTTGCTCTCTTCCCTTCCCTCTGTCGTCCCACCTAATGTACTACTCTACATAATACTGTACTTCCTCTCTCCTTTCCCAGCAGTAATATACTTTCTCTTTTTGTTATATTTTCTTCCCTTTCCTCCCTCATATTCGCCCTTCCTCTCTCCCTCCTTCCGTTCTATAGCATTACGGTACTTTCTCGCGTTCTCCCTCCTTTCCTCTCCCTTCTTAGCAGCCCTTGTAGTACTGTCCTCTCATATTCGCCTCTCCCTCCCTCCCCACTCTCCCGTCTCGTCCAGTCTGCCGCTACTACCACCACCACCACCGACACCACCCGCCCAAAAGCGCCTCTCGTAGTCGAACATTCCTCCCAGCCTCGTATATCCTCCTTCCCTGTCCTAGTTTTTGTGGCCGCTCTTAATTCCCTCTCCTATGTTTTTCATCGGACGTGTTGCTGCTGTTGTTGTTGTTTGTTCCCAAGCCTCGTATGTGTGTGTGTGTGTGTGTGTGTGTGTGTGCGTGCTTACTCCAGCCATTTCTCTGACCCGGGGTGATGCTCATGTGGACTGCTAATGTTACGTAGCGGTGGTGGTGGTAGTGCTTTATGAAAGACGGTGAGTTGATGTATACGTAGTCTGAGACATGACTCAGGGAACCACACATCGTTATTAGTATTTATTATTACTGCTTTTGTTTCATAACTACTACTACTACTACTACTACTACTACTACTACTACTACTACAGCTACAGCCACTTCTACACAAGATGACCAAAAGGAGCTAACACCCCAGACTGCTGAGAACCCACCCTTGCCCCCCATCCCCTCTGCCCCCTTCCCCCTGCCCCCTGCCCCCGGCCCCCTC
>NC_087179.1:16134379-16139379 GCF_035594125.1 Scylla paramamosain | reverse complement strand
CCATCCACGCATCGCCACCACCAGCAGCTGTCTCTTCCTGGCGATAAGATAACCAGCTCACCGCTCCATCCACGCTAAAAAGATTGCCACCTTATCGTACCCGGGTCCCAGTAACGGCTAGGCAACAGCACCCCGGTATCCCAGCATCCCAGCATCCCTGACTGACTCCCCAGTACTCTACAGACGCGTTACTATTTCATCTCCCCGCTGTATCTTGCACTCCGCTCCCCACACACAGTTGGACCATATTCTGAAACACTTCTGCGTCGCATCTCCACTACATTCAAAGGGGTCTACTTGAAGTGTCACAGGTTTTTAAGGGTGTTTTTATCCTAGTACCCTACAGACGCCTTACTATTTCATCTCCCTGCTGTATCTTGCACTCCGCTCCCCACACACAGTTGGACCATATTCTTCTGCGTCGCATCTCCACTACATTCAAAAGGCTCTACTTGGTGTCACAAGTTTTTAAGGGTGTTTTTATATTTCTATTGACAGATTAATAAAATTTCTACATTATTGGGAGTAGAAAGACCCTTGAGAACCCGGCTAATCATCTCTGTGGCCTTGGAAGACAGTTGTGGTGAAAGAGGAACAGAGCGTTTCAGAATACGAGTTTATAATAAGCTACACATGTTTTTAAGAGTGTTTTTACGGTTATAGAGACGGATTAACAAGATTTCTACATTATCAATAGGAGAAACACTCTTGAGAACTCTGCTAATCATCTCTTTGGCCTTGGAAAACAGTCGTGGTGGTGAGAGAGCAGAGCGAAGCGTTTCTGAATACGAGATACACTACAGCCGGATTCTCTGGGGTGTTTCCACGCGGCCGTTACCAAGACGACCCGGTGTTGCAAACTTGATCGCCACTGACTCCCCTTCCTGAGCAATTTTGGAATGATGGTTAACTCCTGCAAAACTGCGTACCATAGATCCGTGTGTGTGTGTGTGTGTGTGTGTGTGTGTGTGTGTGTGTGTGTGTGTGTGTGTGTGTGTGTGTGTGTGTGTGTGCGGCGCGGGGGAGGAAAGGAAGGGCGGTGGTGTGGTAGGATGGGTGAGAGACAGAAAGTAACCGTAGGAATTCTGAAGGAGCAGGAGAAGAAGGAGGAGGAGGAGGAAGAGGAGGAGGAGGAGGATATGCGTAAAGATGGACTCTAAGAACTGACTGAATGAAGCTGTAGAGAGGAGGAACACAAGATGAGAAAAGAAGACGAAGAGGAGGAGAGCAAAGAAGCCTGAAAGAAAGATGATGAGGATGAGAAGAAATGGACGAAGAGAAGAAAACAAAAGGGAAGGAAGTAGGGAAAGAAGGGAAGAGATGGATGGGAAGAAATAAAAGGGAAAAACAACAGCAACAACAACAACAACAACAACGAGTGAAACCAGAAGAGCGGAGAAACACAAGCCGTACGTAAAGAACCACAACAGCAACAAGAGGGAAGGAGACGCGAACAAGAACGAGGCAGCATGGAAACGTATACGCGCAGGAAAGCAAAGCAAAACGCAAGTAAGTAGCTGGAATTCCAGGAAGACGGGTATATCTGAAGTGGCCGGGGATTCTGGAAGGGCTCGCTAGGGATGGAGGGAGGAGAACGCGATGAGTCAGTTTTTGCAAGTCAACTTATAATGCGGTTTGCGTGGCTCCCTCCCAGGACGGCGGCGGCGTCGGGCGGGGCCAGCTGCTCCCCTGCCCTGCGCCGCTGGAGGAAAACATTTCAAGATATTCCCACGACGCCGCTGCCACCACCACCATCACCACCGCCACCATCATCACCGTCGCAGCCTATGCTAACGCTAGTACGATAAGACTGCCGCATAAGGAATCTCTCTCTCTCTCTCTCTCTTTTTTTTTTTTTGTACATAGCGGAGTGTGCGCGTGTGTGTGCTTGACTGGCTGTGTGTGTGTGTGTGTGTGTGTGTGTGTGTGTGTGTGTGTGTGTGTGTGTGTGTGTGTGTGTGTGTGTGTGTGTGTGTGTGTGTGTGTGTTTGGCTTTTATTTGGTTTTTGTTTGTTTTGTTTGCATCTGTGTAGGTAATAGTGTAGTGTGCTTGCTGTTGTTGGTTGAGTAAGGGGTTGTTGTTGTTGTTGTTGTTGTTGTTGTTGTATTATCATTACTATTATCAGCAGCGGTCGTAGTAATAGTAGTAGTAGTAGCAGTAGTAGTAGTAGTAGTAGTAGTAGTAGTAGTAGTAGTAGCAGTAGTAGTAGTAGTAGTAGTATCATTATTATCATTAGTACTATTACCACTGCTACCACTACAACTACTACAACTACCACCACTACAATTACTTCCCCACTAGTTCCTCAATACTACTACCACGACTACTGCTACTAATACCTATGTATAAGAGAGGGAATAACTACACAAAACACCACCACGATCCATTCCCCCAACAAAAGTCCCTTAAAACAAAACAACAAGCGTCTAAGAATTGAAACCGTAACAAAAATAAGCCTTTCTTTGACTAGGCGGCGGTCGGTGGCGATGGTGGCGGCAACGACGGTAAGAGAGAGAGAGAGAGAGAGAGAGAGAGAGAGAGAGAGAGAGAGAGAGAGAGAGAGAGAGAGAGAGAGAGAAGTGCAGTGTCTGAAAGAATTTAACGGAGCTTGATACCAGAATGTGTTGCATGGGGCGGAGGAATGGGGTCAGTCCTGAGCTGGCTGAACGGAGGAGAATAGAAGCTAGATAACTTGACCACAGCACCCGCGCAGCATTCGTACACACACAGCCCCGCGCAGCCTCACCCAACCCAGGCCAACCCAGCCCAGCCCAGCGCAGCGCAGCACAGCCCTCGCTTATGCTGCACTGCTGGTGGTGACAGTAATGATGATAGCAGTGTTGGATTTATGAGGGAGTAATGGTGGCGGGCTGAGAAGTGAGTCGGAGGGAAGGAGAGGCAGTAGTGGTGGTGCTGGTGGTGGTGGTGATGACGGGCGTTATAGGAATGGTTTATCCGTAGTGTGTGTGTGTGTGTGTGTGTGTGTGTGTGTGTGTGTGTGAGGTAACATGCAGGAGGGATGACGGACGAATGTGGTGGGTTGACTGGTGGTGGTGATGCGCAGTGGTGGTGGTGGTGGTGGTGGTGGTGGTGAATGATGCTATTAGTGGTGACGGGGATTATAAGAAAGTCTCCTCTTCCTTGTCCTCATCGTCTTCGTCCTCCTCATCCTCCTCCTCCGCCTTAGTAGTAGTAGCAGTAGTAGTAGTAGTAGTAGTAGTAGTAGTAGTAGTAGTAGTAGTAGTAGTAGTAGCAGTAGTAACAGCATAAGTTAAAACGAAGTCATAATAATGGGAGTGACTGCAATGATAAAAGTAACAAAGCCAAGAGTAACAGGAACAACAAACACACTGAGAGGACGTGGAGGAATTACAAGAGCATGAGTAGCGGCGGAGACAGTAAAGTTAGCGGCAGCAGCAGCAGTAGAAGTAGTAGTACCAGTAGTAGAGGTAATGACATTAGAGGCTGCAGGGACGGTAGGAACGAAAGTGGTAGTAGTAGTAGTAGTAGTAGTAGTAGTAGTAGTAGTAGTAGTAGTAATAGTAGTAGCAGCAGCAGCAGTGGCATGGGGGGAGGAAGAGGTGCAAGTACAGCAGTATACTCACCGCCAAGGGCCAGAACCTGATCATAGCTTCCACCAGGCTGCGTTCCATTCCCCACCCCGCCATGAACTTCCCGCCTGGCCACTGCCGCCCTCCGTCCTCCAGCCCCGCACCCGTCACGACACCCACCTCTCGGGGCGCCCTCGTGTCAGTCCCGGGGCCTCGCAGTGTGTCCCCGCTGGCAGTCTTTTTGTTTGGCTCAGGAGGGAACTTATTCATGTTATTGTTCCCCCGGCCATTACCTTTCTTGCCCTCCGGCGGCGTGGTATCACCTGGCGATCTTCCGTTGTCCCTGAGAGGACTTCTGAAGGAGTATGCGGTGGTGGCGGTGGTGGTAATGGTGGTGGTAGTGGTCCTGGATGAAAGGTGCAAGTCGCCCAGGGTTCGCCGCGGGTACTGGTACAGCTTGTATGGGTACTTTGGGTTCAGACTATTGACGCAGATAAATTCCTGAGTCTTTTTTAGGATTTTTCGACCCCGCACCATCCACCTGTGTGAGGCAAGGCAGGGGAGCAGATGAGTGGCGCTGGTGGTGGTGGTGGTGGTGGTGGTGGTGGTGGAATTGTTGTGTTAGCTTAATTAATCTTGTGTTTATCTTGATGTGAGAGAGAGAGAGAGAGAGAGAGAGAGAGAGAGAGAGAGAGAGAGAGAGAGAGAGAGAGAGAGAGAGAGAGAGAGAGAGAGAGAGAGAGAGAGAGTTAATTAAAAGTGCAGAAATGTCAGGATGCGCAATTTGTCAATGCTAATCTCCTTCTTAATATTAATCACACCTTCACCGCGCACTAACACATTATTTTGAGGCCCCACCAGACCCGAGCCACACCCAAACACTCGCGCCTCCCTCAGTCATGTTCTTGCTGCTTCTCAACGTGTAGATAGAGACTGGTGGAGGCTGCTATCGCTTAATGAGGCGACGCTTGCTGCCTGGATACGTTATTCTGAATGATATTACGTTTTGTTATGTTACGCTAGGTTAAGAATATTTTGTAAGACTGAAAAAAAAGGTCAGTTGATTAGTTCAAGGCAACTTCTGAGGTTAGATTAAGTAAAAAAAGAATAATATAAATAAAAGCGAGTTATCTCATTAACCTGTGACTACCTGTGTACGTTATTCTGAATTATATTACGTTTTGTTATGGTACGATAGGTGAAGGACATTGTCAGACCGCTAAAAAGGGCCGGTTGGTCTGTACGGGGTAACTTCTGAGGTTAGGTTAAGTTAGGTTAAGTTAAGAAATTTAGTTAATCGTACACGCTATATTATCTCATTAGCTTGTGACTGTTAATGAGAGCACGACACCTGTTACTTCATTTGCGCAAACCTTGAACGATTTTAGTCAGTAAGAATAGAACTGCAGACACTGAACGGCTTGAGCTTCTCGACCACTCCTGCTGTT
>NC_087179.1:16086879-16126879 GCF_035594125.1 Scylla paramamosain | reverse complement strand
TATTTGAGAGAATGATGCGGGTAAAAATAAAAGTTTAAAATGTTCTACTACGTGGTTATGGCAAACATCGTGTAGATAGAAATTTGATTCGTGTTCGAGCGTATAAGCTTACAGATTCATGGGTGGCCAGACATGACGTGCGGTGGCTGGTGATGAGGGAGTGATGAATGGCAGTGAGGGCAGAGGTACTCGTATGGCAGTAAGGGGCAGTGGGTGGCGACAGGGAGTAATGGGAGTGACGAGTGACGACGTTGGTGGTGGTAAGAGGTGCCAAGAAGGTGGTCCATGCAGATGTGGGAAGTGTGGAAGACTTGGGAAGAATGGGAAGGCTGAGGAGTACATTGTGCTAATGACCTGTGTGTAGAAACGCTTTGCTTTCTCACTACCAAGACTGTTTTCCAAGGCCACAGAGATGATTAGTCGGGTTCTCAAGATGTTTCGCTTGTTAATAATGTAGAAATCTTGTTAAATGTAACTACAATCCTAAAAGCACCCTTAGAAACCTTAAAATAGGGCCCCTTGAAAGTAGTCGCGGTGCGGGCAGAAATGTTTCAGAATATGGTCCAGTATGATAAGGTAATCAGGAAATAGGAGATGAGTATGGTCAGCGGACATTGACAGTGTGAGCGGAATGGTAGTATCATGATTGAATGAGTACCGCGTCAGGGGAGTATGTTCTAGGTAGACAAGGAATACAAGTAATTCAATTACTTGTCTGCAATGGCTTGAGTTGCACAGAAGCATTGTGTCCATATTTGTTTGCACGTCCGTCCATATGAATTGAGGTGAATGTGAGAGGAGGTTGAATTGGGACAAGGAATAAGTGATTAAATTTCTTGACGAATCTGCACATGTATAGAGATCTAGAATTTTCCACCAAACTCCCTCAGATTTTCCTCGCGGCATAACTCTACGGAGGAAGCTTGTCGTATTTCGTTAAGTCTACGGAAATTTTTTGTCATGTTTTATATAATTGTGTGGCTCTCTAAGTGCCTTATAGCTTGTAATATTACAGTTACTAATATATATATATATATATATATATATATATATATATATATATATATATATATATATATATATATATATATATATATATATATATATATATATATATATATATATATATATATATATATATATATATATATATATATATATATATATATGTGTGTGTGTGTGTGTGTGTGTGTGTGTGTGTGTGTGTTCCCTTCTCCCTTCCCTTCCCTTCCCTCACTCTTTACCGATCCAGCAAGGAGCAAGACGCGGCCGGGCTGGAGTGAGTCAAGGAAGGCTTGTAAGGGGCGGGCGTGTGCCTGTGTTGGGTGGTTGTACTGCCGCAGCAGGCGACCTGTGGCCTGGTGTACCACCGCCACGCTCACCAGTTCTCCGAGCCACCGTTCCTGTTCCGCGCCATACAGCCTCACCTGAGAAAAGAAAACTTAGAGAAGGAGCTGCTGAGTATATGTGCGTTCGAAAAGATGAGGAAAATAACTGAACAAAAGAAAATGGTGGATATGTATGGGTAAAAACATAGTAACTGCTTTGTGATCCTAGCAGTCAAGGAGCAAGGATAATTAATCAATTCCAAAAAAAATAATAATAATATCACGCCGCAATTACGAAGGCAGGTTCCTGATAGTTACAGTACATTATTTCATCAGGGATACACAAGTGCTGGGATCCACTCACTGGGACGCCCTGCAGGAATGCCGCGGCGGAGTCCCACCGGACGTCAAAGCTGAGGCGGAGGTGGGTGGCGGGCAGCGGCCGTCCCCGCAACAACCGCCGCACCCGACGCATAGCTGCCGAGGAAGCGAGCGTCGCTACAGCAAAGCTAGTGTAGCAGGTCTTATAATTCTTAAAACTGCCAGGTAAACTTATATCTGTAATATCTTTATTTGTTTTATTATTATTTCCATTGCTAGCAGGCTGTCTGTTTTGAGAGGGGACATGAAAATGTGGTATTTCAAAACACGACAGGATCAAGGATTATAGACAAAGGAAATTCTAAGCTTTGCACTGAATCTCTTCACCAGGGAGGGACGGCCTCCTTTTTATGTCTTGTAATATGTGAATGGGAAAGGACGTGCATAGAAGTTTGTGGTGATATAATAACATAATGGTTTTTCCGCTTACTTGGAGTCTTAACCAGGAATGTGACCTGCTAATGTGATACGCAATTACCTATGCAGAGTAGTGACGTAGGACAACAAAGGAATCACATGAATATCAGTCACGCCAGGTATTCTAGGCGTGGGTCAAGATAGGATAGGTTAGGTAAGTCATGTTGCATAATCTAAGGTAACCTAACACATTAATAATAGCTGCGGTTTCTGATGTTCATGTGTCCTCACCCAAAGCACACCAGAGTCTGTACAAGCAAACCTCACCCCTCCGCTCCTCCAGGACGTCGCCGAGGGCCAGCTCGTTGGTGCACAGCAAACTGTCAATCTGCACTACAGCTCGCCCCCTTGGGTCCGTGGCCGCCTTCCTCAGCTGGGACCTGACGCACAACCAGAATATTTCTTAGCAGGGAAGTATCACATATAAATGCAACACTCTCCTCCCCCTGCGTAAAACAACCGAGCAGTACAATGATCGCTGCTTCCACATCGCCGCGCCTCATGCTGGCTCCAAATGTCAGCACTGTTCTGCATATTGAAGCACCAATAGCAGTAGTTGAATCAGTAACACCAGTAATTACTAAAAAAATGAAATAAAATAAAAAAAAAAAAAAAAGATAATTAAAAATAAATAAAAATACAAAAATAATAATAATGCTAACAATAAGTAAACAAAATAATTGAAGCACTAGTAGCAGAAAAAGAAAGTGATTATGAACAACAACAACAACAACAACGAGCAGGACAGTGACCCACCTGAGCGAGGGTCTGGGGGAGGCAGGTTCGTCCCGCAGGCTTGCAAGCACCGGGTGTGTGGCAGCCGCCGCAGCCCCCCGGGGAGCCACGCCCCCTGCCGCCCACCACATCACCCAGCACCACCATGACCACCTCAACCTCATGTTCTCACGTTGGCATTGACGTTTTGATGATTGATTGAATATAAAGGCAAATATATAACAGAAAATTATTGTATAACCAGGTATTCTTTTTCTTCTTTCTCCGTTTTATTAATACCTACCTCTTGACTAGCGCTTCTCTCTCTCTCTGTTAACACTTAGCACACGGAACCGGAGAGCCCTGAAGATTAATGGATCGATGTCCCCGGCGCCGCCAGGCCATCAGATTCCTGCAGGCGGCGACAGTTGGGATGCTGAGGCGCACCGCGGGATGCTTATGGAACGGCACGAGGCATAATTACAACTTGTGTTCCCACCACTCCTTTGATGCACTGACCATTGGTGACAGACAGGCAGGAGTGAGGCAGCACAACCTCAGCTCATACGTGGCAAGTACAACACCGCAAGAGGAAAAGGAAGGCAAATACTGTGCTCATGTAGCGCTGCGCTTTTCCTTGATTGCAACTATGGGTGCGAATAATCGATCACAACCATTACTCCTAATAGCGAGCAGCAGCTTATGAGCACTGACTGCTTTTCAAACAGCATAACGCAAAGCAGGTTAATGAAGCAGCGGAATAACGCCTAGTAAAGGCCAAAATGAATCAGAAAACTGTTACAAATGAAACTTACATCCATCGTACAGGTCACTTCACAACCACCATCCTTGTATACTAAACACATAACCACAAAGCGCGCTTGGCTGTCCATCGTAAGATAAATAAAATAGGAAGCAAGTTAACGAGAGAAAAAAAAAATGCCAGACGAAACTAGATGCGGATGAAACTTACGCCCGGTCACGATGTAATTAGCATTTCCAATATCCACCCTGATATTTTAAGCATGCAGGCAGTGTGCTAGCTTGGCCTGGCGATCATAAGGGTAATGAATGAACAGCATAACGTGGGCAGTTTATTGTTCAGCAGGATGGTTCACGGACTCCTCCCACCACCCTCCTCCAGTGACCTGCAGAACGCCTCCCTCTCCTATAACCTGACGAGACACACTTGCTTTCCTCCCACAATACCAGTGTGCCAGTCTTGAGGAGGACGCACAAAAATTTCGATATACTGTAGAGGGTTTACGAAGTGTTTACACCATCCCTACACTATACTGCACCACCACCACCGCCACCACTACCGCCGCCTCCTCCTCCTCCTGTGAACCGCCTCGTGACTCATAGTTTTTCTCGTAGCACGTATCGCGACCTTCCCCCAGCGTCATGACACCACCGCCTGCAGAACAGTAGGGTGTGTATATATGTAATATTTACCGCACCTGCTCATATTTCGGGATATCACAAGTCTCCTTCCCTTTCACGCTATACAACAATAAATAGCATCTAATGAAAATATAGCAGCGTTAGCATCATGTGTTATGTATGTATACCCTATAGAGAAATAAATACATATATAAATATTATACATCTTATTGTAAAAACCATGTCTTTTATAAATCATAAAGCCACAAAAATGGAAACAGGATCTTCCATTAGCGGGCCACTTGTGCCGACGATCCCCCAGCAGGCTGCTGTACACTTAAAGTATTACTAGTATTAGTTTAGTAGTATTATTATGCCGGGCTGCTCCCTGGCGCGGGGAAGGAACAGGGCAATGGATGGACTTGGGAGGACTCTCTCTCTCTCTCATCCTATCACACATTCAACATCATAAAAAATAAATAAATAAATAAATGAATTAATAAAAAAATAAATATAATAATAATAATAATAATAATAATAATAGAATGGTTGCTCTCAACACAATCTTATGTAAGTAACTGCAACACACATCACCAGCAATCTCTCTGGAAACCCACACACAAATACATAAACTTTTATAAATCTTGTAAACATGACCCTTGCACTCTGATGATAAATGCACGGGGAAAAGGGGGAAATCTAATGCATAAAATAAGTCAATATGGTTGTTTTAGGGTTTACCGGATTTGTCACAGTGTACCATGTCCTGCTTAGTGTGGTGGTGGGTGGGTGGCGAGGCGAGATTACGCTACATGACAATCAGGTACCTACTGTCTGGATGTGACGGTCCAGCCTCAAGCAGTAATGGGATGACGACGACTACTATCATACTCAGCTAAGGTATCAAAATGGGTCCTTGTTTGTTTGTGAGGGGTGAAAGACTAAAGAAAGTCAACTTGGGGAGCTGTGAATGAATGATATGGCTGGGCACCGGGTACAAATGTGGGATTATGAACTGAAACACACAGGGTACCTACCAGACATTCCTCTGAGGGCAATAATGTACAATCCAACACCATCAAGTTCTGAACATGCCTATCCACAATTTCCCTTCAGCAGCCTTTCCTTGCCTTCATCCATCACTGGAAGGCAAGTAAAGCTGTATCTACACAAGTCATCTGCAAAAGTATCTCTGCTGCCAAAGGGATAACATTCAAGTCCCATTCTTGCCTAATACAGGTGGAATTCCAGATCCACTATGTGTCCCATTTGAGGCTATGACATCACTACGTGCTGCTGTGGATCCTGAGATAACAGATCTTGGAAGTCCTCCTGAGAATGGCCATCTATTACAATTGCACTGGCTGGGTGGGGGATGTGGATTGGGATGAAGATGTGGGGGTGACACACTCATGATAATGGTGACAATGGTTATGAACTGGGGATGGTGATCATAGCAGTTAAAATATATGTTCTCATGGGTGGTGGAGGTTTATGTACACATGATATACGCAGCAACTTTGAGGCCTTGAAATACAAACACCCAGATGAGGGGTCCAGCTCCTCATGTTCTGGGGTGGGACTCTCAGCACTTCTGACACGCTCACACAGCTCAACACCCATTCACAATTCACATTCTCATGGCAATCCATAACCTAAGTACATACAAAATCCAGAGAAGTCTTACAAATTAAGTACCCATCTACTTTGTTCAAAACCTGCTGTTTGGCAAGACAGATTACTTTAAGGGGAGGACTGGGGAGGATCAATGAAAGTCTATATAGTTAATCCTGAGAGTCTTAAGACCCAAGAGCCAGAGTCCTTTGTGTGGCTTGCAGAACTGTCAGTACCAGCAAGGAGTGCAATGAAGAGACTGATGGCCGATGACCAACGACTCTAATGACTCAGGCTTTGAAGTCTTAACATTACTGTCTTCTGTAATACCCTTTAAAAACATTAAAAAATATGCTTATGCTCAGTTAAAATACCCAAAAATCATACAATGAAATCCATACTCATCTTTATGTATGGCATACTATGAAAGTTTTGTAAGTATCCTTCATTAAAAACTCAATACAACACTAAAGCTTATTCAAATTTCTTGACACAAAGAGTTAAGAAGCACAGAAATGGAGACTGCATTCAGTGAATCAAATAGTTCATACTTAATGAATAACAACACTGTTATAATTGTCATTATTGTATGTGAAGAACAAATTAGCTGAGCATGCTTATATATTATGATAAAAGAAAACACTCAGCTCTTACCATATCTTGAAAATTTCCTTGCACTAGGGCTGCAAGAACCACTGCAACATTTACTGCTCACAAGGCCCAAACAACAATAACAACAACAACGCTGCCATTCAATGCATATCCCTCACATTCACAACGTTACATCATCCTCGGCATAACAGGCGGGACAGATGACAGAACACTGAGCTGAAACACGTATCATGGCATCCACCGAGGACCAGCATGCCACACGCCACACCAGCTGAGGGAGGCAAGGCCCACCACCCAGCAGGTACAACAAAGCCCCATGCCACGCTGCCTCACATAACAGGTCCATTCTCAAGCAGACAAGAGTCCTTAACACATGCCACTAAGTCTTATAAAACAAGTACACTACTACCTTGTATATATTGTTTTTTTTTAGTAGGACATAAAAGATTATCAACAACAATATTAACAACGGGCTTAATCAATATAGTACGTTTCTATGCTGCTACATCTGAGGGAGTGTGGAGAAACAGCTGGAGGTGGCAGATTGCACTCTGTACGACCTGACACGGTTTTCTGCAACTTTCATCCTATTCATAAGCATTGTTTCATCAACACTACAAAAAGGCTTCATCCACACAAACCCTGCTAGGATTACATATGTTACAGTCACATAAGTATCTTAAATAAAATAAATCACCATTATACATTTCTTTCAGCTTTTATCCTCATTTCCTATCTTTCAAGGAGGAAGAGTGCACTAGTTGCTGAGGTGGTGGTGCAGGCTGATGGGGGAGGGGGACTGGTGTGATGGCTGGTATGGGGAGGGTGGGGCTCAGTGTGGTCAAAGCACTAGGCCCTCTATATCAGCACATTTGTCAGTGCTTTCTCTCAACACCAATTCTGATCCTTCTCTGAACACTTTAAGTTTCAGATGACAGGTTATACAGGTCCTGGGACTTTGATAGAGAATATAGGTTTAACAAACTGGATCAAAATAAGTGTTGTTGTCACAAAGGTTTCCTTATGTACAATAAACTTTACTGTTTGGTGGCAAAGGCAGTTATATAATGAAGGATATCTCTGAGTTAACAGGTATTACAATATGAGCGACTGGGGGTGTCTACATTTGGCAAACACAACCCTCTTAACATATACAGTATTACAACACTTGCAAGAAAATAAGAAAATATTCTTCTGCAATTTGACATTTACTGCAGTTAAGACATTCATAAAATACCTCGGTTTTACATGGTCTCATCATGCCAGGTAGTGCTCCAAAGTATGAAAATACAAAACATTTCAACTCAGTAATCAAAGGTTTAAAAATACACATAAAAATGGGAAAAACAATGCATTCATGAAGTTTATAATGATTAGAATAGATGATAAAAGCCAGTAGCTCCTTTAATGTGCATGACTCACCAACCCCTCTCATAAATTTGTACCTCTAGCAGTGAAGAAAGCAATGGCAGACAACAATAATCACTGCATCCATATATATATATATATATATATATATATATATATATATATATATATATATATATATATATATATATATATATATATATATTTAAACTCACTGCTCTTTACATTAGTTGATCATAAGCTTACTCTCATTATCAACACTGCAACCTCATAACACTTACATGTATTCAGTATGCACCCTCAAAACTAGACAAAGCACATCTTTTAAAGGGAAAAATAAACTGTAGTGAACTAACTATTTAACAATTAGCACCAAAATGTAAACAAACCAGGTCCCTGTGTTGTGTGGTATCCCTGGGATCCCAGTAAACACTGGGTGAGGGGCAGTGACTGACCACATCAGGTACTGCACTCACCTTGTGGCATCACCTACACTTAGCTGAATATACCATCTTTGCCCCCAAACTTAATCTGCAGGGAGGACTGCTAGATCTGATTGTGTGATGTGTGTCATGACACTCACAATGTGCCTTCGGTAATTTAACTAAAAGGTGACCTATCTATCGAGAAGCCACATTCAATGCCACTCAGACTCCACACATCAAGGGGTGCAGATATTTCTACTGAGTGTATTCTAATGAAACCAATGTGAGCACGACTAATAATTAACGAAAAAGAAATAAAAAGAGGGGGCCACAGAAGTCTGAATTGCTCTTCTTTTCATGCACCACTAACAGCTGCACCTTCTAAAGATAGTTCAACAATTCTCACTGAAGCATTGTCACATGGGATCCAGTGTGTCTCACCAGCATACTATGTGGGGATGTCCCAAACTAAATTTCAAATTTTGCCAGCAAAGTCTAGGGCAGTTCTACAAGTTATATAAGGCTCATCATCAAGCTTACTTTTCAATTTACCATTCCAAGATAAGTCTTGAATCAGTCATTAAACACACAGATAGCAGTCTAACTTGATGGACAGAAAGGCATACATAATTTTGAAAGCATGTGCTGCAAGAGATACATCACTGACACTCTTGATCAGCAAATATTAACTGTTACTTATCACTTTTGCAATGTATGATACAATTTTCTTTTTACAGCTCATGCATTACAAAATTTATTAATTGTCAATGCTGTATCAACATCCTTCTTCAAACTTATCATTTTAATAAAACAAGTGGCATGTGCCTTCAGGAAAAAATAACAGATTGTGCAGTTCTGACACCACTCACAGGGAACGTATTAATTTTTAATAAGAAGAGCAAGTCTCAGCAACAAATCAACATATGCTCTGCCTAATGAAGAAAAAAATTTTATAGTGTTTTTTTTTTTTATGTAAATCTTTTCTCCTACAATAGGTTGTCAACTGTCTCACACTGATAACATTAGTTTTATCTATAAATTTGGCCTCATTGTTGTAAAAAATGACAGACAAAAAAAGTTTAATTCACAGCACAACTAAATTATTAATCTCTATCCCAGCAGCTTATACTGAGATTTCAGCATTCCTAAAGCTTAGCAGTCAACAAATTTTACTGTATTATAATTGCTATTACTTATTGAAAATCAACAGCATGTACTGTCAAGTACTGTTCCCCATAGCTATACTCATAAAAAAAAAAAAAAAAGGGCTGTAGTGTCTGCTGCTGTTGGCACTGAGGCCACACATTACACATTACTCATTACTACTGTAAAAGTGACAACAAGTCTGGGGATCTGGCTTGCTCTTGCAAATTTGTACTGCCACAAATGATGGTGCAAGACTTCAGTCTTACAAATTCCCATGCTGGAAGATTCAAGTGAAAGAATTATGACTGGCACTGAACAAGAGCACAAATGTATGACTCACTGTTGAGCATCTCAAGAGTTGTTGGGTGATGCAGCGGAACAATGTGAAGCAGTGGGAAATAAGCACCATCTCTGTATCCCTCCTCACTTGGGTGGATGCCAGACAAACTCAAGGTAATGGCTAGTGACAGTTACTGTCTCTTGTTACATGACATCACTCTTTGCTTCACATGCAATTTGCCTGAACCAACTGCAACATAAACTGCACTAATTTTGTATTATCATCAAAATTCAGTCTTAGATAAAGGTTTCAGTAAAAGAATATCAAAAAGGCATGCCATTTGTGTAAGAAAGCTATACTAAAATAAAAAGTAGGGTCACACAGCCTTGGTTTTCAGTAAAAATATGACTAACAAAGTGCCCAAAGTATGTTATTTCTTTTAGTATTCTGTGGAGAACTCCCTTTCATGTTGATATTGAGACCAGCTAAAGGATCCCATGTGTGTGGCACAGTGATGACAAGGATCTTGTAACAATACACTTCAATGATATATAGATGTAAATTTACATGAATTAAATATGGATTTCTAATTCTATTGAATTTTATGCCTGAAAACTAGCAATGAGAACTGAACAAAAACACATGGAAAGAAATTAAGGGTACAATATTTATGGCTTTCTACTCTTCACTTTCATCCTAAACCATATGAATGGGCATTTTTGACTCAGGACATCTACACTACTGCACAATCCCAAATTATTCAAGGGTAATTCAAGTTTACATCATTTTGTCTATTAAATGTTGGAAATAATTAACAAATAAGTAATATCATGAAAGCATTTAAATCATATCTTTACAATAGATCCTTGATTTTGATCTTTACAACTGAGATTGATTGAGGTAAAGCATGATGACCAAATAAACATAAATGTTACAAAGCATTTATATTTACTATCACAATATTGGAAAATGTTGCCAGTCTGTAGTTAACTTGTTGGGTGACCAGTCTTCTTGTTTTGATGTGCCCAACCACTCTACTCTCAGTGTATAAAATGGTTGGCTGTTCTAGCCCGACTCAGTGACCCCTGGGGCAATTACTGCTTCTGAGGCTATGCCCACCTGAGGCTGTTCTGGCTTGGAACCCCAGGCCTGTCTTGGCTCGATCTGCTCTGTGGTGATACGCACCTCATCACTGTGGGTGGAATCAGATGACTGTGTCATTAGCTCACTGTCCTCACTGTCAGAATCAAAGCTTCCATTCTCCATGGCAGCCAAAGGAGCTCTCTTTGGGGGCTCATGAATTGAGCTGATATCAAACTGCTGAATATTGCATGGTGAGACTGGAATAGCTGGCTCTGACTCCTCCATAGGGAGCCCCAGGCCTGTATCCTCCTGGTTGGTGCTGTCCACTGATGAGCTTAGCAGGGAGTCTCTGTCCCCTTCATGAACTGTGCGAGGACTGCCCGTGCTGGGTAATGGTGACACACTGCCACTGCTTCTGCCACAGTTTCCTTCGTCGAGGAATCCACTGTCAGTCAGCTCACTCAGATTTGGAGAATCACAGTCTTTGTCAATTTTTTGACATTCAGTATTACTCTTAAACACAGTCAATGATCTTTGGGACATTAATTCTGGCCTTTGGCTCTCTGGCAAACATTTTTTGAGGTTGGCACCTTCCATAACAGTATCACTGTCAGACTGACATCTAGCTTTGCCAAACTGTGCTGCACTCTCTGGAAGCTTTGTTGCCTTAAAGTCTACAGCTGGACTTGCATCCTTGTTTCCTTGCTTTTCTCCAGACTTCTCAGATGCTTCTTTTGAAACTGTTTCATCGACACTAAACCCTCTCTCAACTCTAACAGGGGAAGATATGACAATTTTTGGCCCAGGTGCAGAGCTTGTATTTGTGAAGCTTGATGCCATGCTAGACACCTGACTAGATGGCAAGCTACATGGCTCTGCAACACGTGTCACCGTGAAGCGCCCACCAATGCCAAACCTGTTGGGCCGCACACCACTCTGTTTAGGAGGCTGACTGAGGTCTCCTGCAGACAGACTCCTCCCAGACTGTGAAACATGAACTGCACTACATACTGCAGTGGGCTGGCTAGTGCTTGCTATTAAATCTGGAGAACTTTTTGAAGGTTCTGCCACTCTAAACACTTTGAAACGGTTGTTCCTGAGTGGACTTGGGACTGGACTGGGGCAGGGGCTTGGACAGGGACTTGGACAGGGACTTGGAGCTGGGCTTACATATCTCTGCTTCTCTTCCTCACGAGTAACAACTTCTGTGGTGCGAATCTCTTGGGATGATACTACAGTTGTCTCACAAGTAAGAGAAATCTTTCTGATGACACCTCCTTCTGCATCCCACTCTTTGTTAGGCTTGGAAGAAGCACCTTCTGGAGTTTCATTCTTCATTTGACTCGCAGCTTTCAGGTGACTTTGGGTAAGATTACGCTGGCAGATTTCTTTAATTTCTTTCTGGAGGGAGAGATGCTGTTCAGACAGCTCTGCTGATGGCTCACTTCTGGGATCAGAATCTATGTCCATCTGAATAACAGTGGAATTGAGGCGGAGGGAATGGGCCAGAGCAAGAAGACCAGCCACACGGATGGGATTATCTCGCAGGTCAACATGCTGTATCACCCTGTTGTCAACAGTGTACTCAGCCAGGGCCACTGCACCCTCGTCAGCTATTCTGGCTGATTGTAAGCCAAGACGAAGTAGAGCGTGGTTCCTCAGGAGTGATTCTTTTAGCTGCAAAATCCCCTCGCTGGTCAGATTGTTACGTCCAAGGTTGAGGGTTTCCAGAGCCCTGGTGGTGGCTAACATGTTGGCCAGATGTGGGGCAGACTGCGGAGTGAGGTGGTTGTTCCACAGCACCAGGGAACGCAGGCCTCGACATCGTGTCTTTTCCCCATTCTCTTCCCCTTGCTGTTGCTGTTGCTGGTGCTTCTGCTGCTCTGCAATGCCCTCACAAACATGGCTGCACCCAGCATCCTGTACATTATTGTTGCGAAGATCCAGCAGAAGGAGTGTGCTGTTGGCTCGCACCAAGTTGCTAAGCTGTATGCAGTCATTGACTCCAAGCCTGTTGTCTGCCAGGTAGAGCTCTGTTAATGACTCATTTTGCCTAAGTGCAGCTGTTAGTATGATGAGTGGGCGACCTGTCAAGTTGCAGCTCTCTAAATGCAGTGTGTGGAGACGGGACCCAAGCCTTAGTGCCCTGCCCAGTATTGGCATGTTGGTCTCATTGAGGTTGGTGCTGCGGGCATCCAAATACTCAACAGAGGGGGTTCTCTTCAACATCCTGGAGCATGCCTGCCAGCCCCGGAAACCAATTTTGTCATTGCATGAAATGTTCAACTGGGTAGCAGAGTCATAAAACTCAATCATGTCAAAGAGGGGAATTGCAGTGTCATCATCTAAATAACATCCTTCCAAATCTAATATTTTGAACTGAACTCTTCGGAAGATTTCCTCCAAGCCTTCACATTGGCTGCTGTCCAACCGCTGGGAACGCAGGCTGAGGCACTCCACCCGGCCCCCTAACACCAGGGGCAGGGCCTTGATCTGCTGCAGCACCCCTGGCAGTGGCTGTGTGCGGTGTCGGTCACAAGATGCCCGATATGCTGCTGCTATCTCCTCCACTGTTGTGCCGCCCATTTGTTGCCATGGATTGACTGGCTCCAAGTAGCTGGATATGAGGTGGGTCTCATCCTCAGGGAAGGAAACCCTCCGGCCCCGGCATACCTGAGACCTAAGGGCTTTTCTGGCAGTGGTGGAGGCAGAGGGAACAGGTGTGGAGGGCGCAGAGAGTGGCTGTGCCTTTTCAGTGTGTTCATTGCTGGAATGACACAAATGACTGCTACCTTCTTCTTTATCACACTCACATTCCTCAGTCAGTCTTGACTGCACAGAAAATACTCTGTTCACTTCAAATCTGTTTCCCTTTCTTGTTCTCTCTGTATTCTTACAGTCCACCTTCTCTTTTAGGAAGTCTTCAGTCACTTCTATGGCTATATTTTTACTAAGTTCATCATGCAAACTAATGGGAATAAATACTTCATCTTTTTCTAAACTACTATCAGGCCCAGTATCCATGGCTATTTCACAAGACACTGCCTCGCCATGGTGCATGGATTGGGCATCTCTTCCACTATCACAATCTGATCTATCAGGCTCATCTCTAAGAGGATCTGTGACTACCTTAACATAATGTGCCTCAGAATCAAAAACAGGCAAGTCATCCTTTTCAAGGTGACTTGTAACATTTGAACACTTTTGTACAACTATATCCTCAACATTACAAACTTGTTCAGATGCTTCTGACTCATTTTTCATCAGCATTACATTGCCCTCAGGATTTCCATTATCAACACTAGTGGTATCCTGATCAGTAGCACCTAAACAAAACTGTGTGGAGCTGTGAAGTACCTGGCTCACATCACTTTTAACCTCAGATACAGCTGAGGGTAATTCACTTTGTACATCTTTAAATGCAGTCTCAGTGCTAACTCTTCCTAGTTCACAAGAAATATCAAACTGTACACAGCCTTCTAGGTTCTCTGTTTTACTGAACTTATTCTCCTTACTATCACAATCATTTTTTCCTAAGCCACTTTCACCTTTGTCCACAGATTGATACTTGTCATGCAAATAAATTTTACTTCCTGTAGCCTCAGGTACTGTGGCTTCTAGAGAAGTTTTCTCTGCCTCTGGGCTCTGTGTCACCTCTGCTTGCTTGCTCTGAGGACCCTCCTGGGACCCTTCTTGGGGTGACACTGAAGCATCATCATGCACACATACAGGGGCATTGCCAAGGGACTCAGTTCTGTTAGTGTCACTCATAATGCTGCAAGGTTGGCATAAGGTCGTTGTAGTGCAAGACTCTGCAATGTTCTAGCTGGTCACAATTCTCTGTCAAGTGGCTGTGCCTTCTTATCTTGTTTATGCAAATGGACAGATGTTCATACTGAAGAGGGAACTGTGGGGTATACAAGCAATGAGGTGGAATCTCAAGCCCTGACATGTGACGTTTCCAAGGTGCAATTAATTTCCTAAAGCCTGATGCACGTCTGGTTGTCATGACAAACTTGACAAGTCCCTTCACACAACAACACACACCACTTGTCCACCTACCATGTGCTACCCTAAGCATGGGAAGAGAGATACTAGTCACTTACCCCCTATATGCTGCTTAGTACCCACACTTCTAATTAACACCCGTAACAAACCCACCAGATCTTGACATCCACTACTTGGGTAGCTGCAACTTTTTCAGGCTTTCCATAGCAGAGTTGTGTTGATCAAGGTTAACAGTTCTGCAATCCCGGACAATCTGGGGGAGGAAGAGAGTTGCGATAAAATCATTCCATACTGTACACTCCCCTCTCTTGCCAAATGTAAATATACACATTTTTGAAGTTTTCTTGATGAAATAAAGGATATTAGTTAACTGTAATGAAAGTTTTAGCATTAAAGAAGATCTATTAGAAATTATTTCTGACACATGTTAATAGCTTTAATCTAAGAAAAAAAAGATAACAACAACAACAACAACAACAACAACAATGATGATAATAATAACAATAATAATAATAATAATAATAATAATAATAATAATAATAATAATAATAATAATAATAATAATAGATAAATCAAATAAAAATAACCATATACATTGAGTCATCACTATTCAAGTATAAGTGTCTACCTGCTGCAAGGAAAGGAGTTACTTTAATTCATACAAATCTGCTTCACCACCATGAAAGGGAAATGTATAAAATTTCTGCAAGTTTACTGCCTGGAAAGAAGACATCAAATAATTGCAGAAAATAATCTAAAGTGTAAATAGCAATAAATTTTAAAATGTTTGTAGCACTTCATCTATTTTCACATACTGGTTGGTTTCCTTAGTTCATTTTACCCATGGAAATCCTATGCCCAATCCATACACATTCCTCCTGTGTTCAGCCCACATCAGCACCTTCCAGTGATGCCCTGAATGTGCACAAGATCAAAGCAGCTGGGGCACTGCAGTACTCACCGTGGCCATCACACATGGGTGGTCATGAAGAATACAAAGTTCCCCAAAAACAGTTACGAGGGAACCTTCAAGATGTTCGAAGTCCTGCACAGACTCAACGTCTACCTGAAAGATACAGAGTGGATGCTTTCTCAAAACATGTCCTGGTGTAAGATATATCTAAATCAGTCCAAAAGTACTGACAAGAATACACAAAGAAAAATTAAAGTTGCATAAAAGTGGAAGGAAGCAAGAAAAGTGAGGACTTCAGAAGAGGATCATCACACCAGAAAGAAACCTTATTAAAGCCTCATGGCTACTGGAATGACCTTGGATGTTAGTGAGTGACAAAGACTGTGTGGGAGACAAAAGGTGTCAGTTAATTCCACACAATACAGAATGTTATTGTGACCAATCATGTAGACCAATTCACTGGGCGATGTTCACTTTCCTGTAACCAATTATTTCTGCTTTTGGGCGTCTATTCTCATACATACATAATACAGATAGCTAAACATGTATTTGCTTACAAGTCACACTGCTTTTGTCAAAATGATGACTGTTGGCCTAGACAGTCCTAGACCATTCTCCCTTCCCTTCCTTGTTATTGGGTCAAGCATAATAATGAACGTCTTAAAAATCCATCAATAGAAAAAAATAAATAAATATAAAAAAATAAATAAAAAATAAGACCATTCTTGAGTGCTCAGCTGCTCCTGGCAAGGATGTAATGCTCTTCTTCATGGCTGGTGCTTGAATACTCAATGAACAAGACAAATCCAGAGGAATCTGATGACCACACAATCTAGCAAAATCATAGCAAAGTTTTGCCACATTACACAACAGAACACACATTTGTTTTATGTCTCACCAAAGTGTGATGCACTGTTACCCACATCCGAACACACACACACAACAACCACGCACATGAATGACAGGTTCACGCTATCCCTTCCATGTGTCAGCTTCCAACACCTTCCATGGCAGAGATATTTTGTGCACACTACATGAAAAGTGTTACACAAGCAGCAACACAGTTCTAGCCACACACAGGCAATAGGTGGAGGTAAGAAGTGGCAGGTTAAGTAGAGAGTTTCATGGACCCAAAGTTTAATATTTTTATTGCACATAATAAACTTTCACATTAAGTTATGAGATTAATAGTGATAAATATTCTCTGTGCAGCTTCCACTAAGCCCCTTAAGACCATACAAACATGAAACTGAAATAGACCACATGACCTCAACACCTGTCCCTTGCTGTACAAAATGCCAAACCAAAGATGTATGTGTTATTTCTTCTACCATTTCCTGTACAAAGTTTCAATATGTTTGTATAATTAACAAAGTAATTAAAATAATTTAACAAACCACTGGTGTCATTAAAAAAAGGATTGGGATTTTAATAAGTCATAGATACTGACACTCGTAAATATTTACAATGATTAAGCACTCCGTTCTTATAAAATCATGTATGCACATAGTCATGCGAGATATTAGTACTAAAATACTTCTTATTGATATCTGCTTATGATGTCATAAATGTTAAATATCTAATTAAAACTTAAAACCTTAAACCTTTAATATAAGAAACCTATATTTTTCACATGCATATCACATGTAAGTTCATTACTTCCAGACAGTCCTGGCCATGAAGTTTCTGATAAACAATAAAAAATTAAGTGAATTAACTGAAGCACCTGCCCTAAATGATCAATACCTAGGAGCAATAAATGTTGTCTGTGGAATACTGTGGGTAGCATGGCAGCATGGTGAGATATGGGAGGTATGTGCACCAACACTACATATACCAAATATTTTGACTTGCACTGTGGAATAACATCCCTACTTCACCACACCTGTACTCATAACTCCCATGCATCGACCAAGAGGTGAATAACCAGGTTAGCGCGGCCATACCTGGGTTGGCCCGTAAATATAGTCCCGCGGCTGCAGGTACACAGCCGCACCGCGCCATCCTACTCACTGCCAACCAACCCGGGGTGAAAAAATGGCCAGGTATGAAGCTACACGATTACGGCACACACATCCCACACTCCACTACCCAGCACACACCGCACGGCACTACAGTGAGTTTAAAGGCAGAGGTTAAGGTGGTGGGCGGTGATGATAAGGTAGGGCCACGCATGGACCAGCCTGGCGTGGAGGGAGAGGGACGGTGGCAGTGCCGCACAAAGCATTTCAGGGCGACATGAGCGAGGCTCCCTTAAGGCCGGTTCTCCGCCTCCCCCTAACTCACCTGCCCCACCAACCCCGCCAGTACCTGCACAGCGCTCCCTCGCGACACTCCTCCTTAGCCTCCCCTCCTGGGCTGGGCGAATATTTGTTATTGTTTGGTTGTTTTCGTGATCAGCTGTTTAGCTGGAAAACTCCCAAGCTGGCTGTCGACCTGCCGAGCGCCCAGTCCCTTGGCTCGCTCCCACTCCCACCACACATTTTTCACGCACTCGCCGTCCAATCCTACCCCTTACCCTTCATAACAGCACCGTTAGGTAATATTAGCCGACGCTCTAAACTACTCGCATGCAGTTATTTAGCTGCGAATAGGAGAAATGACTATTAAAGACTTTCCCAGGAATATGATGTGATGGCAACTCGCTACACTGTTGCCATGGTAACTTTACCGGTGTTGCCAAACCTCCACCTGACGCAGAGCAAACATATTATCAGGTAAAACAAAAATCACGTGCTCACAATCAAATAAACCTCTGAGCAACAGGAAGGGTGTGTTGGCGATACGCGTACACCTCCATTCTCAATCACGGTCAATTCATCGCTGAGCCGTGAGTGGTGAAGACGTTTTCTGGGAGAAAATTCTGTTCATCGAGATCCAGTGGACCAGTTATGACGAAATAGCACCGAGGGCCTCCCAACACCACCATTCACTGCTCACACTCACACCTCCGGCGCTGGAGGGAGCGTGGCGTAACGATGTCGAGGATGATGAGCACGATCCAAACGAGAATATGGCCCATGCATCTATGGCTTTCACATAACGCTCCGTAACCTTGAGAGCGCGCAAGCTTTCATCGTGAATGCAGAAATTCAGAGGGCTAAAACACCTGAACCAGCATGCAAGATAGAGCTTAGCGTTGTATACTGTCCCACAAAACGCATTACCTATACTGTTTGAGCAGGTGTGCGAGTACGTCTAGTAAGGGCAAAGCCTTGGTGTGGAGCATACGGGCACTATCAATAAGGGTTTACGAAGTATAACCGAGACAGCATGTTGTCCTATAGGGCGAGGTCAGAGATTACAGAAAAAAAAATGTGAGCAGCATAATCAGCTTAACACGCACCTCTTCTGGGTAAGCCCATGGAGACGCGACACTGCACGGTCAGTATATATTTGGGTTTAAACTATTTCAAAGAAAGGAGTATTAGGTAAGACACCAAATAAAAAGCACAATGCATCATGAGACATCTTGGTCTTCCTCCTACAACATTGGTACTTCATGAGACAGTTCATGGAAATAGTGCGACAACTCACGCCTCCGGAATTAGGCCGCAGCTCACAGAATCCGTTCCGTCAGCACTATTTTATTATTCAAGTGATCAATATTGAGCCTCCGTGGCGTGGGGCCTGTGGACCTTTCTCTGAGGTGATCAAAACACAGCCGCGTAGTAGTCGCTGTACTGGTGGCGGTGACGGAAGTAGCAATACATGATTCCTCCCAGCCCACACGCACACACACGCACACACACACTTGTATTTACCACTGTAAGTTCTGGGAGTTGGCCTTGCTTTCTGACACACTTCTCCACGCCTCCCTTCACCCCGCCCCACCCTTGTCGCCTCGTCTTATGGTGAACTACGTGTTACAAAGTTCACAGTGTCCCAGCACCCGGCAGGCCTCACCTCCTGGCTGCGTCACGGCTAGGTCTATCCCTGGCGTGGCAATACACTCGTACACTTGACCACGCCGCCGCGGACACCACGAGCGTAACGTAACACACAATTCCTGCCTTGGTCCCCTTCCATGCAGCGGCCTTGAGTGCGTGCTGGAGCTCACTGTGTACACAACCCGCTCGTGTACGTTACTGAGCGTGCACATGTGGGGGCCAGTTCCTCAGCTTGCTCGCCACACCTGCCAGTCACACACACACACACACACATACACACACACAAAGCGCACATGAGACTACATGGCACCTCCCCCTTAAAACTTTCGCTTTGTCAAACCAACCCACGCACGTCTTCATGAAATCTCTGATATAATCCAGTTAAATAGATATCTATCTAATATAATGCTGTATTAGTAATGATGGCCTTAAAATAAACTTTTTTTTTTTAATTAGAAACATATGAATGCATTTCTACTTCCACCAAATATTCTAAAACTTATCCCATTTCTCCTATGTACTTAAACATTATGCATTTTAAACCAACCATCCATCTAACAAACCCAGCTAACTAACCAATTCACGAATCAACAAACGAATGAACTAAGCAGCTGACTAACGGTAAGGATAGAAGAAATGGTGACAAAAATATTCCTGATAGACAGCCTGCCTCTCCTTAATCGAGCCACATCATCTACGTCAAGCCAGAGCCAGCCTTGGCAACACACTTGGTGACGTAATAACATGTGTTTCTGTCCCCATCCTCCTTGCCCTGTGTAAACCCCTCCCAGAACTCAATATATAAGGGCTGTATTTGTCTGACGCCTCACAAGTTACCTGATGTTTTGTCTCTGAGCTAAATGATACACCACCACTTGAATTAATGAATGCTTTGATATTTACATCGCGACTTCCTGATATTATAGCACAGGTTTATTATCTAGCGTACTGTCTTACGAGTCAGCTGTTTATAATTAATATGATATACGCGTTGACATTTAACAGCAACTTCCTGATGTTAAGTTACTGCTGGTGGTACAGTACAAAGTGTTATCTTTACCACGTTTCTTATTACCTGGCGTGACGTGTCTGTCATAAGATTTGAGAGCTGATATGCTTCTTCACAACAATGCATGCTTTAATACCACACCGCTACTAAATAAAAATGAATGCGTTACCACGTGAAACCTAATCCCTCACATGTTAATTAAAACAATAAAAAAATAATGATAATAATAATAATAATAATAATAATAATAATAATAATAATAATGATAATAATAATAATAATACTCTTTCCGGAGACACGTACGCCGGATGACCTTAAGCGCCAACTGTTGCGCACGAAGACAGGTTTTCGATGCGTTACATTACTGATGGCCTACATGTACGAATTGAACGTACACGAGGGGAAAAGCGTCGGTCTTCTCTAAATTTAAGGGGAATATATCAGAATGCACTACCCCAGCTGTCAGCCAGTTCGTCGCCTCGCTGGCTGGCTGGTTGGCTGGCTGACTGCACAACCGGAAATGTCTGGCAGAGTTGAGATGGTACTGCCAAGAGGATTCACAGTAAAATACTATCAGTAAAAGGGATTAAATTTAATGCGTAAAGAGTTTTTTTTTTTTCTCTCCTTGTTACTAACCGTCTTTTTACACCATTATGTCTGTGAGAATTAAACTGGCTAGGGGGTTTCATTGTAATACAGTAGTAGTAGTAGTACGGGGAATACTATAAAGTATCAACATATTTTCTCCCTTAATACCGTTATCATTAATATTTTAACCACTAGTAAAAAAAAAAAAAAAAAATGAAAGCATCATGAAACACACTAAAACCTTGCAGCACATTTCCTAGTGATTCACATCCTTGCAACACGTCTTAATTCATATCGTTACTAAACGCGCCTTTTTAGCCAACACAACTATCATAAATAAAATTTCACGGTGAAATACTACATAAAACTTCACAAGTAGAGTACTTCCTGTTATCTACCACGGCTATGTATGCTCTTTTTCATATTCTCAGACTCACGATATGACTGAAGGGTTGTAGCATGGCTCCTCTTCACACTTCACACCCCTGTGAACCTTTACCCTCCCACCAGTTCATGACAAGGCCGATTATGACGCCACAGATGCCGCTGTTTACTTTCTCCTAATTTCTCCCCTGGCGCACCTCATGTCTTAAGTAACATATCCCACTTATATGATTCTTCTATAATTACAGATGATTAAATCATCAATAATAGAAGAATTGATTTTTTTTTTTTTTACTTTTTAACTAAGGTCCGGACCTGTACAAAAAAAAAAAAAAAATTGCGATTAAAAGGTTTCCTATACGATTACAAATTATCAAATCATGAAAAGTAGAAAAGAATATTGATATAAAAAATATATGTTAATAAAAGTATTTTTATTGTCTTATTATTTTTAAAGTTAAATATCGTTATTTTCTACGCATCACTCCTAAAAACTCAAAAGAATATTTTACATATGTACAATGGTTCTTCTTTAAGAGCAAGATAGTGCCAGTTCACTTCTCAGGTGCACATGGGAGGGGCTAATGAGAGGCTGTAAATTACCTGTGCTATGAAGGACCTCTGTTACCTAACACTTTCTCTCTCTCTCTCTCTCTCTCTCTCTCTCTCTCTCTCTCTCACGGATTTATAGATACTTATGAATTATATACTGATTTTTTTCTCCCCTTCAGCAGGTAGATACTGGATGGATACCTGGGATAATTAACTACTTGAGAAATACTTGATTCTTTTCCCTAAAAGATACGTTAAATAGATAGATTGGTTTATTGATAAACTTAAGTACCACAACCACAACGGAAGATTAATATCCCACATATAAATACTTTCTCTTCAAACCGATACTATTTTTTTTTCACTGTTCAATCACAAAACAACGAAACAAAACGCAATAATATGAACACAACGATCCAACACATACAAAGACTACGTACTTGCCGTGAACGGTATCAGGCATTTAGCTTTTTTACGCCCCTGAGAGTTATTATATATAAGATTACTAACCACAGACGGGATAACCAAATTATAGGATGCAATAAACGTAATAGTTCAACACAATTCACACATTTACTTGTCCTAGCTTACTACCCTACATGATGAGATAAACACGCAATACTCAAACATATCTCGCACATCTACAAACTCTGACATAACCTGACCCTGATCTATTCGTATTATCACACCTGATTTCGTAACGTTACATTTGCAGGGTACCAAAAATATGAATAAACACATGCTAATCGAACATATCTCACACACATACATACTCAAACATGATCGAACCCTAACGTAACTTAATCCTCTCACACCCCACTGTATAACATTTACAGGCCCAGGGTAAGTAAAAGATGAAAAATCTACGTGGTAGCTGAAACAGATCTAACACTGTACTTATCATAATCTAAACCAGCCAGCCTCATGCCTCCCCACTCTTGGCATATTTCCATTCATATTCTGTGATGCGGGTCCAAGGTGTCTGATAAATATGACAGCTACGGGTCATGTCTCGGATCTGCCCTTCGCTTTCCCCCGAGAGAGAGAGAGAGAGAGAGAGAGAGAGAGAGAGAGAGAGAGAGAGAGAGAGAGAGAGAGAGAGAGAGAGAGAGAGCAAGGCCTTCCCCTCCAGCATCGCCAGCATAAGTTTAAAGGAGAAAAGCGTAAACACAGATTTCAAGGATCGATCACATCATATTCTGTCTGAGTGCGAGCCAAGAAACGCTGCATTCTTGTGATATTTTGTCTCGTGTGAAGGGAAGAGTTTCGATATTCACTTGTCTTTGTCCTTGCGGGAATATCAAGGCTGTTTTATAGTTAGATTATTATTACCATCACTACTTATTGACTCTATTAAGGAATTCCTTCTTTTCACTTTCACGTAATAGCAAGCATCCAAAACACAGGCTTATCAGTGGCTGCTATTGCTATACGGTAAACAACACCTCCCAAGCAGTACTATTTCTACTTATTTATTTCTGACTTTAACCAACTGAACTTGTTTATGACCGCAATCTCAACCGCTTCGGTTTTTTACTACCCTAATTTCAACAGGCTCTTGTGAAAGTTACTGTTATTTTTTGTGGTGCCTTCTTGATTCTAATGATAGATGGCCAAGAATCCTGCATCACATAACATAAAAATGAAGGAGACCCATTGGGGAAGAGCATTTAAGGGAGCCTGACTAGTAATTTGTGTTGCCTTCGAAAGCACTCCTGAAAAATACGTGCTTACATCCCAAAACAATACTTTCTATACGCACAAGGTTACACAACTTGCAACACCTGTTTAAACTCGATTCATGCATACCTTACGAACAATAAAAAAATATTGCAGTTTGGTTATAAAATACTTCATAACATCTTCCCCTACACAACAGCTCCCCTTCTCCCGCACCCTGCAGCAGTAGTAGGGCCTCTGAAGGGGCGCTAAAGGGTGGGTGTGTGAGAAATGTGGGTCGTCTGAAGTCACCCCTTAACCTTCCCACGCCATCACCCCCTCTCCTTCATCTATCATGACCGATACCTCAGATAACATCTCCCTTCTGCAGATAACACAATAGACGTCACCTCACTTGATACACGCCCCCCCCCCTCTCTCTCTCTCTCTCTCTCTCTCTCTCTCTCTCTCTCTCTCTCTCTCTCTCTCTCTCTCTCTCTCTGTTGAAATTGGGAGCGATAAGAATGAAAGTAAACTATTTTTCTACACACACACACACAAACACCGAAAACCTTGACAAATAAAGGTAGATAATGAGGCAGAACCACAAGATTGCAACTCAGACCCTGAACACTACCACAATAACAGGTGATAATACACCGTAAAAACAAACAAACATCAAACACCTTAACAAAGCAAATAAACCTAATATGCGCCAACAAAACTCAGTCAACTTTACGAAAACACCTCACCCATTCCCACACGGCTACGGGAGAATGCACTGCAGATTACTACACTTCGTTCCATCCTCCTTCAGCAAGAGTAGCCAGAGGATATACTGTTTGGATGCCTGTCAGAGCTCCTAGGAAGGCACGATAGCGCGGTACCGGACTGATGAACACAGGAAGGAAGGCGGATATGAACGAACACTTCTCATCCACAAACACCCACCCATCACCACCTGCACCACGCACAGTATTTCTCTCTTCTGCTGATAATGGCGCGCGTGTATGTGTGTATGTGCGTGTGTGTTGGAGCCACCCCGCAAAAGTAGACCCACCACTGTCTCAAGTACAATGCCTCTCTCTCTCTCTCTCTCTCTCTCTCTCTCTCTCTCTCTCTCTCTCTCTCTCTCTCTCTCTCCATCAGCCTACTTGAGTCATACATACATACATACATACAAAAAGGTCGCAACAAGCTAATGAGACTGGACTGAGAGCTCAAATAGTTAGTCTTTTAAGTGATTTCTCTCTCTCTCTCTCTCTCTCTCTCTCTCTCTCTCTCTCTCTCTCTCTCTCTCTGGGCAGGTGAAAAGAACACCTGGCCATACATCTACCCAGTCCTGGTGCAGATAAGATAACAGCTCCTGCGGTGCTAATCAAACATTAATCAGTAACTCCCATACTACGATTTGGTGCTGCTGTCAAAATTTTCAGTGTAAAATTGAATGAGATATACATACAGCAACACAAATACAAAATATCATAAGCTTCTTTCACTAGCTTGTTGCAGCTTTCCTCTGTTCTTATCACTGTCACCTACAACATATTTTTCAATGCTGAATTATCACAATATTCAAAATACTGATTAAGTAATGCTTATCAGGAAATTAACAATAATGCATAAATAAGAATAATACATACATACTTTTCTAGTGGTTATTGCAAAGTAAAGTAATAGGAGGAGGAGTACATACAATTAAACAAGCATTAAATAATTAAACAGGGACTCAATACATGGATGCAAACTAACCTTGCGACAGTCTAGCACAATCTAGCACAGAGTGAATGCTTAGGCTACTGTAACAAGTATGATCTAAAACAGACACACTTCTCAGGAAGCCTTGACAACTACATGCTGAAAGTCATGAAGTTGCAGGCATGCATACTGACAACATGGCGGAGGGGAGGGTGTGGCATCTTAATGAGGCTGTCTCTTGTACTAAAACTGTGGTCACAAGTCAATGAACATGCAACATTCACCTCCAATATGTTTTGTGCATTCCCTCAATTTGAGGTCCTCTGATTTACTGATAGTTTCTATAGGAAAAAATCATATTAAATATACTATTATTAGATCAAATGATCTAAGATTAAAAGAAAATAATAAACACAAAAGAAATAAATGCCGCAGGTTTACTGAATAATGACCATGTTTCTACCACTAGGGTAAAATCTTGTACTACAGTATTTACATTCCACTACCAGTGACAATACTAAAGACACACACACATTCTGCATGTGGCTACAAAGGACTTAACATCTCTGGTGCTGCTACATACTTGGAGAAAACTGAAAAATAATCCTACTCACCATTACCAAAACAGGGTTATGCGGGATCCCAACTTCATGCAGAGCCACTGTTCTCTTGACCTCATCCACAGTGCACAGGACACCAATCACCTTCACTTTCAGGTTGCTCCATCGCCGCAGGGAAACAGCAGCAGCAAGCTCTGTCACACTGTACGACACGTGGGGTGCTTCTATATTCTGCTTCTGCTGCTGCATTCTGGTAACCTCTAAGCCGGACTGAACATTAAGTAATAGTGTTGCACCACTTCCTTTACTGTCTTCAACACATTTAATCACTTCTCAAAAGGACAACTGTTGTCCCTCATTTTCCAGTTTCAGTCACACAGCAGTCACAGCAAACAGTTTGTCCAGCAACAATCACTTGTCACCCATTGGTGGCTCATTTTCTTTTTGCACAAGGTTCTGATAAATAAAAGTCACCATCAGTGAATCTGATCTATTTCTTGGATATGTACACGCATTCTCCTTGGGAACTGTCACGTCAGCAGCACAGGAGGGAGTTGCTTCATATGTTTTGTTATATCTTTGATAAAAGTTAATCCGGTACACTATGGAACAAGATGTAATGAATTAACACCAGTATGATAAAACCTTTCCATATACATTTAAAATGAGTGGAGTGCACTTAATGAGCTACACTTGACAACCACAGCACTGACTGCCAGCAGTACACCTGCAGTATTTACCTGACACTCGCACCAGTGGTGTAGGTGCCTGTCAGCCTTCATTTGCCTGCCTCCATCTTCTTGACACGCTCCACAGCCTCCTCGTACAGTTTGTTCCCTTCCTCCCAAGGGCGTGGACCTCGCACATTTTCCCAGTTACTTGTGTCGATCTGGGATATGGAAAACAAACATTATTGTTCACTAGTACACTGTTAGTATTGGTCTTACTATACTATGTAGTCCATAGCACCTTTTACACACTGGACTCGAGCATCTTGTCTACAAGGGATTACTACCTGTATGACATACCTGAGCAATCTTCTCATATTCTGATTCCAGTGTCACCTCCTTTGCATCTTTCATTTTGATGCCCACTTTTTCTGCATCTTCCTTGGAAATAGTTCTCCTTGTCCTGAAGTCATACCTGAAACAAAGATATTCCTTTTTAACACTGCTATTTTTTTTTAAGATTACGAGAATGGTGTTGATGAATGTAAATGTGAAAGTTGCATGCCTTGTCTTAGCTACACCCCTTTTTTGGTAATGTATGTATGTATGATTAATATGATGCTTTAAAAGATTCCCATGCATGTCTCCTTACTCTGGCTAGTGAATACTACTGGAAAATAGCAAGAAATCAAACACAGGTTTCTATGGACACCTGCACGAATCACTAAAAAGAGGCAGAGTGTCATTGTGCCTGCATATATTCAAATATATTCTCTCAAATCTTTTCTTCTGGGCCTATAGGGCAAAAAAAAAAAAGGGGATCATTTATCACCAAAACAAGATATGCAGATCAGATGTAAAGAATTCCTACAAAGTCCATAACGGTCTGACAGCACAACTGGTTTATCTGTGTAGCGCCTGAAGAGACCCGCCTTCCCTGCGCCTAAACCAATCACCTTGTCATACCAAATGCACGGCTATCATGTTGTGGCTGCATCTTCATTTGTACAATCACAACTTTTCTCTATTTATTTCTCAACATTCCAGAGAAATTCCTTTTGTGTTAAATTTTCTCACCTAATACAGGACAAATTATTGGCTTTACATTTCTTATATCAATTAAGTTAATTTCACCAATCACTCTACTTCCATTCTCTCTCTAAAAGCTGAACCATTATAACACTCCACACTCTGCTCAATCACTTAACTCTCTTACAACACCTGTTACTGCACACTTAACCAAACATCAACCAAGATAAGCCAAGGTGACAGCTACACATCCCTGGGACAGTGAATCATATGAACACAGGATGGCCTACCTGTCTTCCCCTGATTTTAGTGTCTGGATCCAGTCCTATGTGAGGCACAGGATGTTGAGGAAGATCAGAGTGAATCATTCAATGAGGATTGTCATGATAAAAACACTCAATCTACTGACAAGTAAGATTACAGTTATATCATTCCATTCACTTGGACACACATATAAGAATTCTTGACTTTTTTACCTGAGCTGAGCAAACTCCCTCAGACCAAAAGAGCCGCCAACAACAAGTAAAATGAATGGCACTCCAAAGCGTGTGGCCTTCCTTCCAAAAAACCTGACTCCCATGCCTCAGCAGTTGCCGTACTGCCTCGAACTCCTGCTGGGAAAAAGGTTTCAGTTTAGAATATGTGATGCGAGCTTTGGAGTTTTTGCATTATTAAATATAACATACCTGATTAATTTTTTTCCCCCTTGTCATAATACTGTTTTTAAAATGATAAGAAACTGATTATCTATTTCTTCTATTGTGGCTCTGAACTATAAATAATGCACTAAACTTCCCCTAATCTTTACTGCACTACAATCAACTAATTATAATCAGATCCATTTCTCAGTGTCTTTATGAAGTGGGAAAGGAGAATGTTACATTGGTGGCAAGTGATAAACATCCCCATTAAGTAACATACCTGTGTAGATCTAGCAGGGATTACCAGACATTCTCTGAAAAAGCAGTTCAGCTTAAATAAATGACATCTGTTTAAGGTAAGAGGATACTGAAACATTGCAAATTGATCTGAGTGGAAGAAGGAAGCTGTGTATTGATCAGAAGCACAAAGATCTTGAAAATTATTTTGGGACATGACACCTGTAGTCTTGACATCAAACGTGCTATACTTTGTTCTCACAGCCAGTGGTTTAATCCCTGGCAAGGGCATCTCATAGTCATTTATCCAACCTTCAAACCAATTTATCAGTGTTTTCGGGGAGGGTAAAAGGGGCATTACTGTAAGTGCACCCCATCCTATCTTGAGACAGATATCCTTGAATGTGTTTTGCAAACTGACCAGTCAAAGAATAACTTCTTATCCCTGCTGCCACAGGTTATTTTCAGGGTTACAGTAACAAGTATTTCAGGCCACTTCCCTTCATCCCTGTTAATGGCACAACCTCCACTTCTTTTCAGGCCTCTTCATTCCAATCATGCACCCTCTCAGTCTCAATACTTAGTCATACACAAAGCCTCTCTCTGGCAACATAATGTGTGAGCCTTTTGCCTCAGGATCTAGGTTCTGATAAGGATAGGGACTTAGCGTTCAGTCAGGTGAAGGGACAGGATTTGGGTGGTAATGACTGATGATCATACTTAACATGTTGAGAGCAGTCCTATTAACTATATAAGACAGAAGATTTCACTTGAATGTTGTGTGAAAAGAATACCCAAGTATACCAATGCCTGTTCAATTAGTGAGATATCTTAAGGGTGACTGAAATAAGTATTTCACACCAGCATCTCTTCATCACTGATCTACTTCCTCTTAGCCCTGCCGTCATATGGTAGTTTAAGGGTGACACTAATACTTCAGGCCTGACTCCCTTTACCTGTTTTAGGGTTGTGATTTTTTTTCCTTGACATTTTCCTTCCTTGTCACACCACCCTCTTATTCCAACTGATTTCATAACACTTATGATTCCCCAAACCACTGGTATTAAAGGTTTCAGCTAGGTTAAGCTAATGACTAAATTGAGAAGCATGAAGAGGAGTGAGAATGAGTGGAGGAGAAAATTCCCAGGAGGAATAAGCAAGACGAGGGAGGGAAATACATGTCTAGATTGGAGAGAGAGAGAGAGAGAGAGAGAGAGAGAGAGAGAGAGAGAGAGAGAGAGAGAGAGAGAGAGAGAGAGAGAGAGAGAGAGAAGGGGGAGGGAGGAGAGAATATGCCCTGTACTCAGACACTCTTGCCACAAAATATTCATAAGGTAACCATAACATATTTCAGGTCACAGGTACTACCCTGCTTGGCTTTGTTATGTCATTACCCGAACTACTGCTTAGCCTTATTGCCATGTTACATTTTAGGGATGATAGTTACAGATAATTCTCGTATCAGCATCGGGACCCCAATTCTCCACAAGTACCCCTGGTTTACCTCTAAACTAAATGCAATCTACTGCACTACCATCACTATTACTGCCACATATGATAACAATAACAAATCATGCCAAAATTACTCTCATATCCAGTGACAATACATTAATTTCTCTGATCCTGCTTCACCTTACAAATTCAGAGCAATTTACTGCAAGACTATCTCTAAGCCTGCCACGTGATGTTAAGACGACACAAACCGATTATACCAAAATCACTCATATGGTAAGTAACAATATGACGGGTAAAGATTTCAGAGTGATCCAAATCTACCTCACAAACTTGAAATGATTAACTGCATCAATATCTCCACTCCTGCCGTATGAAATTCTTAGGATGACAATAACAATCATTTTCATACCCAACGGAAATTTGTTCGTTGGACCCAAATCTACATCACAAATTAAAAATACCTCACAAACTATAAGTATTATACTGCATCACTACTCTACTCCTATCGCATGATATTCTTAAAATGACACTAATAAATCATACCAAAATCTTACCCCTATCCTACGTAACCACCCACCACCACCATCACCTGGACCTCACACCTTCACTATCGTCATCTAGCAAAACAATGGCATAACAGACCTCTCCACACAGCCTTACCCTGGCAAAACAACCCTAGACATTCGCCAGCAGACTCCAGGAATAATAGTAATAGCTGTAGAGGGAATAATTCACTGATATAGTACTCCGGTCACAGCTCCACCCGCCGGCCGCCTCTCCGGTGTTGTGCGCTATAAATTTTAGTCACCCCGTCAAAACATCTTCCGTGACCCATAAGAGAATAGGCACATAAGGAAAACTATACACTAGGTAGAAATTATATCCGGAACCGAATTCACATCCTCGGAAGATCCCCCATCCACAGTTCTGATAAATGAAACATCAGCATTCGCACTTGTAATTAAATAAATATCTGCATCTGCATCTGTAGCACACTAAGAGGATTTGACGGATATATTTTATACATTACAAACTACCTACAGACTACAGAGGTTGCAAAGGTGAAGAAAATTATGCATGTTATGCATGTTATTTATCTACCTACTAAAAATCTAATCTGAACTTCATCATGCGAAACATTATTACATTCCTTCTTTTCCCTTATTCTTGGTTCAGATTTTATACAAAGTTCAGTAATATGCGAGAAATATCACATGAACATCGGGTGTGTATATATATATATATATATATATATATATATATATATATATATATATATATATATATATATATATATATATATATATATATATATATATATTTATTTATTTATTTTTATTTTTTTTTTGGGGGGATAGACAGTTGGGTGAAAAAGAGTTTAGCTAGTATAGCTAAGGAAGATGTAGTTAGGGTGAAAGGATGAAGTAAAGTAGAAGGTAGATAGGTGTATATATATATATATATATATATATATATATATATATATATATATATATATATATATATATATATATATATATATATATATATATATATATATATATATATACACACACACACGAGTTCTTAAAAATAAAAATAAAAGTGGTTAGATGTTCATTTACGTGGTTAGATGTTCATTTACGTCAAGCTGAGTAATGCCTGAGAAAAGGCACATAATTTTTATTATACTGAGGGAGGGAAGTGGTTAGATTTAGGGATTAAAGCAAATAATGTTTGAGATGAGATACATCAAACTCTTTACTTCAATACTGTGCTCGCAGGACATTTTAACGGGGTGACTAATTCATTTTCCATGACAAGAGCTTACTCACACTAGGTTATGATTGCTTGATTACTTCTTCTCACGCCACGACTCAAGATCTGCACAGGAAATCCCAGCCACGCCTTCCGTCACTTCCTCATCTATATTCCCCTGACGTGAACAGTCCGACCTCGGAGAGAATATCAATATCTGTACGGACTACCCACAGCACAGCACAACACTGAAGGATGGAGGCTGTGGAGGACGTGAAGGTTGAGGCGCTGACGGCCGCCTCGCAATTCGTGAAACCCTTGAGGATGCACTACCGGCAGGTGAGCAGGGCGCGGGACACCTGAGTGCTGAGGGCGCAGGGCGAAGGATGCACTGGCTACTCACCTATACTGACCTGCGAGATGATTTGAGATCGATTTCTGCCTACGCCCTGCTATATTTCAACGCTAAGCTTTTTTTTTTTTTTCCTTTTTTTCCATTTAACAGTCTGCTAATTCAGCAGTCTCCTGTCATGCAAAATCGTTTGTCATGCAACAATCTCTCAACTGTTACATAATCCCAAATGCAATCTAACAATCTCCTCACTGCCACGTAATAATTTCCTATGTTAACAATCTCCTAATTGTAATGTAACACCCCTAATTGCCATTTAACAATTTTTAACTGGTAGTGCCTTTACTCACTCCAGAAATTGGGACAGCTGATCCCCACTTGATTCAAGTTTGTTTCTCATATGTATTATTACATGCTATCCATACACACAGTTATTTTTGTGACTCCAAAGTTATACACATTAACAGTTGCATGCAATGAGTCATGTTTATTAAATAAGATACCACTCAATATCAGTCACTGCAAGACTTGACCAGCAAAGTGTCTTTTACTTTATTTTTTTATTTAGTCCGTGAGAACCGCTTCAAACTTTTGGACAGCTGTTTTCCCTGGCAGTGGAGGGAGAGGTGTTTGACGGCACACAGAGCCACGTGATGGTCAAGGTGCCATGGCAAGGGGGAAGGAGAGAAGTTTGTGAGTCTTGAGGTAGGTCACTATTGTTTGACCTGGCCAGCCTCTCCCCACACCTACATCTACCCTCCCCCTTGTACATCTCACTCACTGTCTCCTAACACTCTTGCCTTGTACATACATCCCTTCAATTCTGAATCCCATCACCTCTCATCTCTTTTGTATGATGGCTTCATAGGAGTGTCCAAATATATGTAGTGTACTGCACAACTCATAATTCAAATCAGTTTGGACTGCTAAGATGAAACTGATTGCTAGAATATACATTATGATAACTATTGTAGCTACTTGAGTCCTAGCTCTGCCATATTAACCCAGTGGCTTCTTAATATGATAAAATATTTTTCTTTTTTAAGTATGAACACCTTAGTGCTTTGCATGTTGGTCCCATGACTATTTAGAAATTTAAATGGATTACTAAACACAGGTAGGTACATACAGCCACCCAAAGTAGTAATGCTGTATTCTACAAAATGGTTCAGGCAAAAGGCAGTATCACTTATCTATAACATCCCTAGTTCTTCTTAGTCTTCACATGTCTCTTGATATAAAGCAGTTCATTAGCCCATAGCTTAATATATGTTCTGTTTATAAACATGAAATTCACTGTAATTTGTGACATTGCTATTTGGAACAACTTTCCATTATTTTTAAGATATGATAGGATGTTATAAAGATCATAAGCACAATATAGGATATATGATTACCTTAAATTAATCTTTGGGAGTTAATATGGTTTCTGGAAAGACTTCCCCTGTCCCTGTTAATCACACCTTACCTTGTGGTCACTGCAGGACAAGAAGGACAAGATCTGGGACTTGGTGAGCCTGCATGACAGTGTGAGTGTCATCCTCTTCAACACAGACCGTCAGGTGTTGGTCTTGGTCAGGCAGTTCAGGCCAGGTGGGTTATGAGGCAGGGGCATTCCTGTGAACACATGAATATGTAGCATTAATAATAGCAGTATGAATATGTATTAGACAAATGTATTCATTTTCAGAGTTAAAGATGCAGTGATGTTGTTCATTATCCTGATTAACAAATGTAGAATTTGTATTTACAAATAAGAACATAAAATCACATAAATTTATTGAAAATGTATTAAATGGAATACATACAAAAATTTATGCCTGATTCCAATTTGTGAATTTTCAGTTTACAGAAAATTCTAAGGAATGCAACATATATTGTAATTTGCTTTAGGTACAAATAATTTTTTTACATACTGTGAGTCATTATTAATTTATTTAATTTATTGGTTATAGCTACTAATTTTTCATGCAGACTTACTTTTCTCCTTCCTGTCCCCACCTTACAGCCGTGTACTACAACAGTGTTCCTGAAGAAGGGCGCCAGGCATCAGGACACGTGGACACCTCAAAGTACCCAGGCTGCAGCGGCATCACCCTGGAGCTGTGTGCTGGCATTGTGGACAAGAAGGTGTCCCTGGAGGAGATGGCACAGCTGGAAGCACTGGAGGAGTGTGGCTATGATGTCCCGCTGAAGAACTTTGAACATGTCAAGACATTCAGGTGAGGAGGAATAAAAAAAACACAAAGGAAGAAGAGGACAGGAGGAAAAATAATGTTGGTTGTTGTGTGTAACTGAACCTGTGGCCAATAAAATATCTATCCATCTGTGTGTGTTGCAGGTCGGGAGTAGGAGTGTCAGGTGACCGGCAGACCATGTTCTATGCTGAGGTGACGGACAAAATGAAGGTTACAGAAGGTCAGTTTTTGCCAGCATTTCCTTGAGTTACTGCTTGTTTGTCTCATTTTAGCAATAGTATGAGTGTTAGTGAGCTAAATTTATCTCATTTGTCTCTGTGTCAGTGCATTAGTAAACTCACTTCTTTGCTTTCTTACAGGAGGTGGTTTAGAGGCAGAAGGGGAATTGATAGAGGTGGTGGAGATGGGATTGCAAGAAGTGAAGGAGCTGATGGCCAAGCCTGAGATCACAGCCCCTGTTGGATTGCTCTTTGCTCTCACTTGGTTCCTGCAACACAAGGCCCCATCAAATACTACCACCACTGCCACCTAGTCCACCAGCAGTGCCACCCAGCCTACCATTACTCACCCAGCCCACCAGCACTCACCAAACCATCTACCCGTGCCACCTAGTCCTCCTCCACCACCACCATCACCTAGTCCACCATTACTGCCACCTTCCTGATACTTTATTACCAGCTTTGAGTTATACTGTTTGTGTTCCTCTTTTTCCTCTTCCACCTGTCTGCCACCAGTTCTTTTACTACCGTGCTTCTCACCACTTTAGTTATTATTCCCTTGTCCTTCTTCATCCTTAAAACCAAACTCTTTTTACTTTTTCTTCATACTGTAGTTAGCTTTTCTCTACTACATTAGTTATTTATGGGCTGTGTTATTAAGTCATACTGTATAGGTTAGATAGGCCCACAAGGTTTGTTGCTGTTTGATATTTACTTGTATTCACTTTCCATTGCAGTTACTTTTAGCATCATCACTCCTCTCCTTTACCTCCACACCACTCCATGTCACCTTCACCACCAGTTCTTCATAGCTCACTGCAGTAACACTATACACCATTGCTCTACCACAATCATCACTTCCATGAACTCACCTCCAAACAAAATGAAGTTACCAATAGTACAGTACTGGTATGCACAAGTTATGCACCTGTGTAGTGTGGTGGTGGGCATGCTTGGGTACAGCGAGGGAACAGAAGAGGCATCCTACATTATTAGATGCAGTTGTATCAAAATATTGTAGTGAATCAAAATCTCTCTTCATTGATGTGGTCCTATTACACATTCTAATGTGTGATGTCTCAGAGTTCCTGTAGAGGCAGTCAGCTGGTAAATGGATACCTGGGATGACCAAGGAGAGGCATACAGGTGCTATTCATCACATAGTCCTGATTTGTGGAGCAAGATAGTTTTATGGTCAGTGGCTAAAGAGCCTTGTGCACTGTCACCATAAGGGTTACATGATCCTGTTTACAGTAATTCCAGAGTTATGTAGTGTGTACATAAATCTTGTGTTGTGTTATTTGATAAAGTGGGCTTCTGGTACATAAGGAAGTCATCCAGTTGTGTGAAAAGAATAGAAGAGTCATGAATGGTGCATTCATACTAATAATGAATGAAAATTGTTATTGTTTCTCGAAGTTTTCATTTCCTCTACCCTCCCTCCCTCCCTTCAGTGCTTACCTAGAGAAAGGAGGTTTTGCATACATGCACTTGGTTAACTCTTGTCCAAGATTACAAAGCAGGTCTGAATTACCCTTTACTTTGAGTGCAGTTCAAGAGCACTGGGCCAGAAGTGTTCAGAGTATCCCTCCTGTGCCTCCATGGCTGGGTTGGCAGTTATAATAATAAAAAAAAAAAGGGAACAAAAGCCCTATAGGACCAGGTGTTTAAAAATACATGTAAAAATAACTGTGTAAATAAATCAAAAAATACAATATACAAATACATAATAAAAATATAATAGTAACATATTATTATCTTCATCATTGTTGTCATAATCAGATGTCTTGTGAGTGACAAACCCTTATGAGACTGAACTGTCAGAAAATGTCTTCATCGTACTCCTTCCACGTGTAGCCTTGTTTATATCTCATTCATGCCACACTCCACTCACTGCCTTCCTGACACACCACACACCTCTTGTTCTTTTTCTCTATTCCACAGTAAAATAGGTCTCCTTTCTCTATTCAAAATCAAAATAGGCCTCCATTTTCTGTTCCAAATTAAAATAGATTCCTTTCTCTATCCCAAATTAAACTAGGTCTCCATTCTCTATCTCAAATAAGAAAAAGGGCCTACATTCTCTATTCCACATTAAAATAGGCCTCTTCTCTATTTCACACTGATGTAGGCTTTTTTTTTTTCTCTATTCCAAATTAAAATAGTCTTCTTTCATTTGTTTCTACCTCAAATCTTACAACTAAAATAAATTCCTTCATGGTTTTATTTTCCTTTCCCTAGAATAGATGATGCAGAATCCTTGTTAAACTATCACTAAAATAATCTCCCTTAAAAATCCCAATAACTTCTACTAGACCACCAGAGTATGGCATACGGCTCTTCAGAAAAATGAACAGATAATTAGCAATACAAGATTAAGATTTATGGTTGCAACCTATGTAGAGTTAGGTATATATACACGTACAAGTAACTGTCCCTTAGTTGAAGCGCTGAGAAGCCAAACAAAGTAAAGGTAACAATCCCATATGCACGCCCACTATCCTTTTCAATCCTACGTCATAGGCCCATTAAAATACCCTTTCCCTGAGTGCTATATATGCCTCGACATCTGTCAGTAATTAATTATCCTCGGCATCATTTCCCTCTTCTAAATATATATGCGTACTGTTCCCTGTCATTTATTGTTATTATTAATATTATTTTTTTCTTTTATTTGATCTTATTATTTATTTATTTATTTATGTTAGGTATGCAACCAAAGTAGAGTTTCCTCCTTTATTCAGAAGACTACTTTATTATTCAAATTCTTTTACGTAGCTCTCTTAACTGCCTCTAATAAACAAATGAATAAACGAACAATTAAATGAACAAATACAAAAAAAAAAAAAAGTCCCAAAGTGTGTCTTTATGTTGTACGCATTTACGTGGCTACAAACCAAGCTACATTTACGAGCATTGCATGTGGAGCGCAAGAAGACATATTGTGGCCATGATCCCTATCTATCTATATACCAAGGGTGACACACACACACACACACACAAAGACTAAATTAAAACCTCATCAATCCGAGGGACGTGAGGCAATGATAAGAAATAATTACTCGTAGGCATATATATAGTTCTATACAAATTGCAATACTAAATCTTAATCTTGAATTGCTATTTATCTATTCATTTTTCAGAAGAGCCTTTATATATGGCGAAGTGGCATTATATTTCTAGCAGCAATAAGTGCAACTCCCTAAGGATGATTCCTCAACTGTCTTTTCTCCTTGGAAGTAATAAAAAAAAGCCTTACTTTCTTTATTTATTCCTTCATTTTTATTTCCTGACTAATCAGCACATTTAGATCGTAGCTAATAAGGCACTACGGTTGCAGGGATATATACAACTCCCCTCAAGACAATCCTTCTGCCTTTCTTAATTTCCTTCCTTTTTGAAAAATGTTGAAAGTCTTTGAATTCTTTTACATTTTTGACACCGGTGTATTTAGAGACCAGCCACTAAAGTAAAATACCGAAATAGAAACACTATGTACAAATCCCTTTAAGATGATCCCTGTACTCTCTTTCCACCGTAGTGGGCTTCAAGTATCCCTCAGTACCTCACAAAGCATCACTGTGTCCCTCTCTTTCCCGTTTCCTTTCCCTCACTACTGCTTTCCCTCTCCTGCCCAGACCGCCACCCTTGCACCATTCGTAACAATCTGGGACCATATTCCGAAAAAAAAAAAAACTGCTCCGCACCTCCACTACATGCAAAAAAAAAAAAAAGAGAAAAAGAGAAAAAAAAAAACTAATTGAAATTACACTGATTTTTAAAGTTGTTTTTACGATTCTAATGACATATTAATAAGATCTTTGCATTATAAACCAAAGAAACACCCTTGAGAAACCGACTAATAATCTCTGTGGCATTTGAAAGTAGTCGTGGTGAGAGAGCACAGCGTTTCAGAATACTGGCCTGGCATGCTTGTAGCCTCGTGGACGCGCGGTGTAAAATAAAACGGGTCATCCACAAATACAGCAAGGAAATATTTTTCTGTCTAGTTCACTTACCCTCGACACGCTTGTGGGGCGAGACAGCCAGTGACTCGCGCTGCTGAAGAGGGAAGAATGCAGTGTCTGGCCTAATTCTCGCCTAAAAACTTTACTTCAGCTACTACCATTGCAATTTCCGCTGCCCAGAGCCCCAGACTATCAAGCGACTAAATAAATGACTAGACAACTGCACCTGAGACGTGAAATTATAATACTGCAGCAGATGTCTAAGTAGGCTAACTATTTGTGTTTACCCGCATGAAGGCTGTGACCATCCGTCTGACACCGACAAAATGAAAGAAATGTATTTACTTTCCACACTTCTGTTCGACTCCTTAACTCATTTCACCCTCAGACTGGTGACTAAAGGTTGTGCATGTGTATGTGTCTTCAGCGAAGAGGAAGGACGTTGGGAGAGAAAGGGGAGAGTGAATAAAAAGGGGGGAGGGGGGCGGGAGGGCGGAGGCTGGCGGCGGAAGGCGACGTGTAACATTACAAAAATAAAACAGCCGCGGGAAACAGAGAGCTGGGATCCTCTTTCCCAGTCTGGTTGAGAGGACGCCAGCAGTTGCCTTTTATAGCGAGCAGCCATCTTTCCTCTTAGTATTAATAGACTCGTTGGCCAATTGTCATCGATACATCCGTGGTGGTTTATATTAGTCCTACTCTCCGTCTTCGATACACACACACACACACACACACACACACTCCTTTGTCTTTTTCCTCTTTACGTATGCAATACCTCACCTAGTGACTTACCACACCAGTCCACCTACTGGTCAGTGCGATATTGCTGAGAAAAAATTAAGAAAAAACTTACGAAAGGAGTAAAAGCTACTCAAGTTAAGGGAGGAATTACATAGTAGTTAGATTTTTTACGCCATGGTCGAATTCCAGTCATTGAAGCCTCTAACCTTTTTCTCTGTGGCCATTCATTAATCGCGCGTTTGCTTCCACATACTCAACCCAGCCCTTGCGTTCCTGCCGCCCCTCAATGACTGGGCAGGCGGTGTGTCATGCAGGGTGCCATGCGTGCCTTTAGAGCGTGGTGTGCGTAGCACTGGTGATAGTGGAGAGTAAGTGTCAGTCAGTTTATAGAGGAAGAGGAAGAAGGGGAAAGTGAGGGTGGCAACAAGACTGTTGCTTATATAGGGAGCTTGTTGCTACTCTTCTGTCGGTGGTGAGAGCGTGCGTTGTGAGCCACATACGTGAGGGTGCTGGTTGTTATGGGGGTTATTAAGGTTGCAGTTACGTAAGGATTGTTAATTTAGAGTGGAGGTTTGGTTAGTTTGCAAACTGCTGATTCTGCTAAGCCTGTTAATTCTGGTGCTTGTGTGTATGTTGTGTCTGTAAACTTTGTGCCGAGATTCCGGCGTAATGCCTGACACGTGGTGAGGGGCATGCATGGCGGGCATGGCGAGAGGGGAAAGTGGTATTGGTGGTGGTGGTGTC
>NC_087179.1:16034379-16081879 GCF_035594125.1 Scylla paramamosain | reverse complement strand
CAGTCAGGGATGATAAAAAAAATAAAATAAATATATAAATAAAAACTCGTCTACGGTTGCAAGTAAATCAATGAATTGAAGGTGATACATAACATGTCAGAAGCTTGAATGAGGGAAGGGGAAGGGGAAAAAATGGGAAAGGAAAGAGGGGAAAAAAACGCCAAAAAGGAGAAGAAAAAAGAGGATGAAAGGGGACAAACAGAAGGAGGAGGAGGAGGGGAAAAAAACGAAAAGGAACGAAAAGTAAAAAGGACAGGAAAAAGAGGAAAAGAGGAAACGACAGAGGGAAGAACAAGGAAGAGAAGGGAAGGGTTACAAGGGATAGGAAAGAAAGGAAAAGAAGGGCAAAGAGAGAGAAGCAAAATATGGGAAGAGGGGACAGTATAGAAGGAAGAAAAAGAAAGAAGTTAAGAAAAGGAAAAAGAAAAGAAAAAAGAAAAGGAGGGCAAGAAAGCAGAAAATAAGACAAAATACAGGAAAGAAAAAGAGGAAGGGAAGAAAGAAAACGGAAGAAGAAACATAGAACAAAGAAAATAAAAAAGTTGAGGAAAATAAGAAGACAAATATGAGGAAAGTAAAGAATAAGGAGAGGGATGAGGAAAAGAAAAGAAAAAAAGGTGAAAGAAAGAGAGGAAGAAAGCCGTGAAGATGGAACAGGGAAAAGGAAAGAAGAAATGAAGGGAAAGGCGAGATGAGGAAAAAAAAAGAAGAGGAGGAAAGGGAAGAGGGAGAAATATGTCAAAAAGAAAAAAAAAACAGAAAAAAAACGGATAAAGTGAGAAGGTAAAGAGGAGAAAGGAAGGAAGAGAATAAAAAGAAAGGAAAGGTGGAAAAAAAGTAAGAGAGAAGATGTAAAGAAGAGAAGAGGAAAAGACAAAGGAAGACAACCGTATACTGTCTCAGATGGCTCTCTCTCTCTCTCTCTCTCTCTCTCTCTCTCTCTCTCTCTCTCTCTCTCTCTCTCTCTCTCTCTCTCACCGTCGCCAAGAATGTCTAGGCTCAAACAGCTGTCATTTTTTTCTATTTATTTTCCCTCTTCCTTCCTTCTGAGCCACGATGAAAATTGAGAGAGAGAGAGAGAGAGAGAGAGAGAGAGAGAGAGAGAGAGAGAGAGAGAGAGAGAGAGAGAGAGAGAGAGAGAGAGAGAGAGAGAGAGAGAGAGAGAGAGAGAGAGAGAGATGGACCGTTGAATTTACTATCATCACCAGCACCAGCACCACCACCATCACCACCACCACCACCACCACTACTACTACTACTACTACTACTATTATTACATCACCACCTCCCTCAGTACAACAACAACAATAATAATAATAATAATAATAATAATAATAATAATAATAATAATAATAATAATAATAATAATAATGGGAATCAGGTTTCAAGTGAGGGAAAGAAGGAAACACATCAATACATCGCTGAAATGGATTATATTATTATTGTGAAGGAGAGACAAGGAAACAGTATAGAACACAAACAATTAACAAACACAACTGCTTCTGCTTCTGCTGCTGCTACTACTATTACTCTCTCTCTCTCTCTCTCTCTCTCTCTCTCTCTCTCTCTCTCTCTCTCTCTCTCTCTCTCTCTCTCTCACACACACACACACACACACACTATACAGAAATATATACAGGAATAGATCACCTCTCTCTCTCTCTCTCTCTCTCTCTCTCTCTCTCTCTCTCTCTCTCTCTCTCTCTCTCTCTCTCTCTCTCTCTCTCTCTCTCTCTCTCTCTCTCTCTCTCTCTCTCTCTCTCTCTCCTTCTTGGCTCCTCTTCTCTTTATATACTTAAATATTGTTCTTCCTCTTCTATTCTTTGGTATATTCTCTCTCTCTCTCTCTCTCTCTCTCTCTCTCTCTCTCTCTCTCTCTCTCTCTCTCTCTCTCTCTCTCTCTCTCTCTCTCTCCCACATCAAACCCATCTCTTCCCTCTCATCTTTCATCTTTCTCCTCTTTTTTCATCTCCTTTCTTCTTTTGCCATTATCTCCCATTTCCTTTTCCCTACACTCCTTCCCATCACTATCAACTGTTACTGTACAATCACTCCCTCTGCTTCTTTTGCTTCATCTCGTATCAGTGGAGAATTCCCATCAACCAGTCATTCAATTGATCAGTCAACTGTATATATCATTATTTACATCCACATCATTCTCTCTCTCTCTTTCTTCTCTTTTCTTTCCCTATTGTCATTCTTCCTTCACTCATCGTTACAGTTAACTATATACACCATAACCCACTTGTCTGTCTGTCTTACTACTAATTCATCACAGCCTCTTATCCTTCCCTCTCGCATCCCACTGTCTCCCTTTCCATTCACATCTTGCGACCATTTGTATATTCTGCACCTCTAACTATTCCTCCCTTAAGTATAACCTCCATCACAACATTTCACAACATCATAGTCTTCATTCCCCTTTAGATCTGACCACTAACTCAACACTCCAACTCCCATTTCCTCTTAAGTATAACCCCATCACAACATCACAGCTTTCTCTCTTCTCTGGCCTTCCCACGCCCTCCCCCTTGCACCTCCCCTCAGCCAGTGGTCCAAACAAAGGGCTCCAGTCGCTCATTAATAGGCAGGGCTGTGTTGAGGGCGTCCAGGCTCTCAAGAATCAGGTTAAGGGATGCGTGGCAGCGGGAGAGAGCATGGCTGACCTCACTAACATGCCCAAGTTTCTCAGCGTACCAGGCATAGCTCTTCTGTCTATCCGTCAGGTTGGTCACGGCGGTGCTAAGGCTGCTCTCCACATCACGGATTTTGTTAGCAAGGGCATCCTGTGCCTGGGTGGTGGTGGCGGCAGCGAGGTGCAGGTGGCATTGGTACCGGCGACAGAGTTCCACAAGGGCAGCAGTGTCCAGGCGCTCCAGTACCTCAGGGTCCCTTGCTGATGGGGCTGTGAGGGCGCCACGCATGATAGGCAGGAACGTCGGGATGGACTGTACGGGTGGAGACGGTGATGGTGGTGATGGTGGTGGTGGTAGTGGTGGTGATGCGAGGGATGGTGAGTTTTGTGTGATGGTGATATAGTGAAAGAGGTGATGGGAGATAATTATGGGGAGGGTGATGGAGGTGGTGTGGTGGTGAAAGAAGTGGTGAAGGAGGAGGTGAAGGAAAAGGTGAAGGTGGAGGCTGTTAAGGTGAGAGAGAGAGAGAGAGAGAGAGAGAGAGAGAGAGAGAGAGAGAGAGAGAGAGAGAGAGAGAGAGAGAGAGAGAGAGAGAGAGAGAGAGAGAGAGAATGTTCCTTGACCCAAACAAACCCAAAAGCATGCTCTCTCTCTCTCTCTCTCTCTCTCTCTCTCTCTCTCTCTCTCTCTCTCTCTCTCTCTCTCTCTCTCTCTCTCTCGGCCAGGGTGAGTGTGTGCCAGCAGGCCCCAGGTGGTGATAGGGTCTGATGGGGACACTTCCTACCAATGATAACACAAGGACACACTAGTAAAGGACACCTGCCTGTCACGAACCAAAGGTAAGGAAGTTGACACAATTTATTAGGTAAGTAAATACATAAATAACTGTGCAAATAAAAAAAAAACAGATGGATGAATTGTACTTTTAAATGCAATACTGTTCATGTGATAGTGATGATAATGATGACGATGATAATGATAATAATAATAATAATAATAACAATGGTAATAATGATCATAATAATAATAATAATAATAATAATAATAATAATAATAATAATAATAATAATAATAATAATAACAAAAAGCAACAATAGCAAAATCCTCCTTCAACTACTACTACTACTACTACTACTTTTGCTACTATTAATTACTGTTACTTCCATTATTATAAAAAAAGGAGGAAGGGGAAAAGGAAAACGAGAAGAAAGCAGCTATTACATCTACTGTTACTACTACAACAACTACTGCTACTTATAAATATAATAATGATAATAATAATAATTGAAAACCAACGGCATGCAATAATGAAACGCGGCAAATTAACTCCGTAGAACTAAATGAAACGTGGCAAAGCTTCACCGCAGACTTTAGCGGGTGAAAGCATCTAGGGGTGACTCAAAAAAATCGCCCTGAATCCATATACATCTTTACATCCGCTTCAAAATTTAGCTTATTCTTTCTTACCCCATCGTTCACATTTCGTATGATTATGACTGAGATCCACAGACAACCTTTCGAGATAATTTGCTGATAGATGGACAAAGAGACAAGCAGACTGACAAATAAGGAAATATTGATGAATACATAAGAAAAAAAACAGAGCACAGATGAGGTAACGTAACCTAACCTAACCAAAGGCACATACCCTAACCTAGTCTAACCTAACCTAACCTAAACTATAGAAAAAAGAAAGAAAAAAAAACTAAGGCAAAGTTAACCTTCCTGACTCAAAATAAGAACAAGAACAAGAACAAAAACAACAAGAACCAGTACCTGCAACCTGGCCAGCTCGGGATCAACGGTGGTGGTGGTGGTGGTGGCCTCCCGCACCACCACCACCTCCTGCGGGCGTGTGTGGGCGTGGGGGCCTCGGTGATAGCGGCTCCTCCGTGGCGAACCCCCTCCGCCAGACCCTCGCAGGCCCCGCAGCCCCCGTGATGTGTGTTTGGGGGAGTCTGAGGGAGGCGCAGAAGGAGGTGTTGATAAATCTGGGTAGTGGTGGTGATAATGGTGGTGAATGGCAGTGGTGTGGTGAGTAGCAGTAGTGTGGTGACAGAGCTGGTGGTGAAGAGTGATGCGGTGATGATAATGGTGGGGATTAGTAGTGAGTGATGTGTGAAGTGGTGATGATAGTGGTGGTGGTTCCTGATGGTGATGCTGTGACGTGGATGTATTTTTACAGAGGTGGTGGTGGTAGTGGTGGTTGTGGTGGTTGTGGTGGTGGTTGGCAGTGATGGTGGGCAGCTGATAGTCGGTGGCATACATTGGGTATTAGTTTGATGGTGATAGTAGTAGTAGTAGTAGTAGTAGTAGTAGTAGTAGTAGTAGTAGTAGTAGTAGACGTAGTAGTAGCAGCAGTGGAAGTGGTGAAGACAAAAACGAAGATAGAAAATAGAAAAATAGAGAAACACGCAACAGTTTCCACCTTGAGAGTAAAAATGCTCTCTCTCTCTCTCTCTCTCTCTCTCTCTCTCTCTCTCTCTCTCTCTCTCTCTCTCTCTCTCTTACATACCCAGCAACTCCCTCTTCCTCACCTCCTCTCTCTTTACTCTCCCACTCATGTTCCAATTATTTCCCTCTCCTAGCACATCCTCCTTCCCCTCTTCCTCCTCCTCCTCCTCCTCACTCACCTCCAATGGGTCGGTTCACGGTGTAGGAGATGTAGGGGAGATCAGCGTCTGAGGAGATGGAGGGGCGGGGAGAGGTGGAGGTAGGCCTGTTATTCTCCGACCCCCTCCTTGCCCCCGGTGCCGTCCCGTCCGAGCCCCGCCCCCCCGTGCTTCCCCCGCTGCCGCTCCCTCCTGATCCGCCGCCGCCGCCTCCGCTTCCTCCTTCAACGCGACTCTGTTCTCCTCCCATGGTGCCTGTGGGGGTAAAGAGATGGTTGTTGTGGTTGTGGTTGTTGTTGTGGTGATGGTGATGGTAATGATAATGATAATGTTCGTATTTTCAGTTGATTAATCAGCTACATTGTTGAGAGAGAGAGAGAGAGAGAGAGAGAGAGAGAGAGAGAGAGAGAGAGAGAGAGAGAGAGAGAACTGACTGTGAGCGCCACGTGTTCTCTCTCTCTCTCTCTCTCTCTCTCTCTCTCTCTCTCTCTCTCTCTCTCTCTAAAAATTTCCTCCATTCCTCCCGTCCCTCTCTCCCCTTTACCTTTCCCCTTCTCTCTCCATGACGCATAACGCAGCTAAATTTAATAACATGACCACTGCCATTCTCCCCCCCTCTCTCTCTCTCTCTCTCTCTCTCTCTCTCTCTCTCTCTCTCTCTCTCTCCGTCCGTCCTTCATGAGAGAGAGAGAGAGAGAGAGAGAGAGAGAGAGAGAGAGAGAGAGAGAGAGAGAGAGAGAGAGAGAGAGAGAGAGAGAGAGAGAGATACAATGTGGGGAAGGCCAGCAGGCTATTTCGGATACAGTGGTCACCCCCAAAAGTCTTCCTCCTCCTCTTCCTCCTCCTCCTCCTCCTCCTATTTGCTCTTCTTTCCTTTACTACCACCACCATCACCATCACCACCACCACTGAAACATCAACTGCAACAATTACAAATGACAATCTCTTTCCGATGATCGATAGCAACACGTGTATGAATGATAGTAGTAGTAGTAGTAGTAGTAGTGGTGGTGGTGGTGGTAGTAGTTTTTATTAATGGTGGTGGTGATGGTGGTTGTTTGTGTAGTAATAACACACCACTATACACCATTATGCGCATGCCAAGGTACACAGTGCTGGAGAGAGAGAGAGAGAGAGAGAGAGAGAGAGAGAGAGAGAGAGAGAGAGAGAGAGAGAGAGAGAGAGAGAGAGAGAGAGAGAGAGAGAGAGAGAGAGAGAGAGAGAGAGAGAGAGAGAGAGAGAGAGCATGACGATTCTCAACATGCAGATCAGTCATAAAGGTTACGAAACACACTACAACTCTCTCTCTCTCTCTCTCTCTCTCTCTCTCTCTGCTCGCCTGTCTATCTTTCCCTCTATCAGTACTTTACTTTGTCTGTCTCTTGCTTTTTTTTTCTCTTTATTCTTCCCTCTTTATTCTCTCTCTCTCTCTCTCTCTCTCTCTCTCTCTCTCTCTCTCTCTCTCTCTCTCTCTCTCTCTCTCCCCATTTCTTTCTTCCCTTTTTCCCAACTCCCAATTTTCCAACTTCCCCTTTCTTTTCTCCTCTCACTCCCCTTTCTTTTCTTCATTTCCCTCCCCCTCCTCTCCCCCTTGTTGCCTCCACCTCCTCCTCCCCCTTCTCCGTCTCCTCTTCACTAAAATAAGTGGGACATTTCTTGGCTCCCCAAAAAGTTGTTAAGAAATTTGGCAAGTCTCTCTCTCTCTCTCTCTCTCTCTCTCTCTCTCTCTCTCTCTCTCTCTCTCTCTCTCTCTCTCTCTCTCTCTCTCTTGGACATCCTGGTCAACTGTACAGGTTATCGCCACAAATAACTTCACCACCACCACCACCACAGCTGCTGCCACAGTCACCACCACCATCACCACCACCACAGTCATCACCATCACCACCATTAGCATCACATTATTGACCCACGACCTACATCTGACATTTGACACAATACCTCCTTGCGCATGTGGTGCCAAGAGAGAGAGAGAGAGAGAGAGAGAGAGAGAGAGAGAGAGAGAGAGAGAGAGAGAGAGAGAGAGAGAGAGAGAGAGAGAGAGAGAGAGAGAGAGAGAGAGAGAGAGAGAGAGAGAGAGAGAGAGAGAGAGAGAGAGAGAGAGAGAGTAAAAGGAGACACGAAAAGGAGAGTGGATAGGAAAGGAGAAAATGGAACGGAAAAAAAGAAGGAAAAAACTGAAAATAAGAGAGAGAGAGAGAGAGAGAGAGAGAGAGAGAGAGAGAGAGAGAGAGAGAGAGAGAGAGAGAGAGAGAGAGAGAGAGAGAGAGAGAGAGAGAGAGAGAGAGAGAGAGAGAGAGAGAGAGGAACACAACACACACACAGACAGACACACGTTCTTGGCACTCTCCACAGCAACCCACACAGTGCCAGATCTCACCTTACCCCCTATAGTGCCTCACACACCTGGCACCCCATCACCCCTTCCCCCTACACCTGTCACCCCTCCTGCCTCTACAGCGCACCTCTCATCCACCACACCCCTTGTCCTTCACCCTTTTCTATTCCTTTATTCTTATTTTCCTATAGTTTCTATGTCCTTATGTTTCTCTGTCTCTCTCTCTCTTTCTCTTTAACACATCCGTCCCTTCCCTCTCCTCACAGACCCCCTTCCTTTCCCTTCCCTTCCACAGTTCATACCTGCCCAACTTCCCTCCCTCTATCAACACACAGCTGCATAGTTTCACCTTCCCTACACCCATCAATTCATCCATTTCTCCTTTATCCAAACCTTCCATCTGTCTCCAAACCTCCTCGCTTTCTCTCATACATCCATGTCTCTCCCAGCCCTCTCCCCTCACACCTGTCCCTCTCTCCCTTTCATTCCTTCCCCCCACACACATCTGTCTGTCCCTCCTGCACCCCCATTTGACTCATAAAGCATGCCAAATGATTGTGTCATCAACGTGAAGGAGGGAGGGAGAGGAGGCAGGGAAGAGGGAGGAAAGAGGGTAGGGAGGAAGGAAGAAGAGGTCGGAAGATTAGTTTTTTTCTTTTTTTTTTTCTTTTGGTGATGAAGAGCGCCTGTGACAAGGAGGAGGAGGAGGAGGAGGAGGAGGAGGAGGAGGAGGAGGAGGAGGAGGAGGAGGAGGAGGAGGAGGAGGAGGAGGGAGACAAATTCCTGCCATAATTTTACCTCATCTCGTATCCTCTCGCACTTGATCAAAGAAGGCAAGGTGTAAGTTATTCCCTCCTCTATAACCAAGCAGGCAGGCAGGCAGACAGGCAGGGAGGGAGGGAGGGATGGGCCTCAGTAACTAACCGTCCTGCGTTGATCAACATTACTGGTCCTTACTGGCCTCTTTACTGTCTTGTGTTCGTATGCTTAAGGCCACAAGTGTTCAGAAACGCTTTACTCTTTCATCAAAGGCCACAGAGTTGACTAGCCAGGTTCTCACGACTGTTTCTCCTTTTAATAATGTAGAAATCTTGTTAATATGAAGCTAAAACCGTACAAACACCCTTGAAAACCCGTGTAGCTTCAATTAAAGCATTTTGAAAGTAGTGGAGATGCGGCGCAGGAGTGTTTGAGAATATGGTACTAAATTTCTCTCGTGACCCCCCTCAGTAGGTTTGAGTATTCGAACTAAAGATCTGAAGGTGGAATAAAGGTGATGTTTTGATGTGCCTGAAGTTACCGAGGAAAAAGTTAAATAGATGATATAATACGAGTTTCTTTAAATTTTTCTAGTAGTGAAGAAGGGGATGGGTGTAAACGTTTGATATTGTAAGAAAGTACGGTATGTGAAAAGAAATTGTGAGTGATGTAGTAGTAGTAGTAGTAGTAGTAGTAGTAGTAGTAGTAGTAGTAGTAGTAGTAGTAGTAGTAGTAATAGTAGTAATAAAAAAATAACAAAACAATAAAAAAACAAATAACAATAATAATAAGAAAGTCAAAGAAAATGGTAACAACAACAACAACAACAACAACAACAACAACAACAACAACAACAACAACAACAACACCTCACTTCACCTTCCCCAGCAGCACCTCACCCTCATCTCCTCCATCACCTCTCCCTTTCCTCGCCCATATACTTCCTCCTGCTCATCACTCTCTCTCACCTTCCCTCCCCCTCTCCACTCTCCCCTCCTCTCCCTCTCCACTCGCTTCCTCCTCAGTCATATCTCTATTTTATCGAATGGCAAAGTGCGTGTTTGAAGGGGGACTTGACTAATCAGAGAGAGAGAGAGAGAGAGAGAGAGAGAGAGAGAGAGAGAGAGAGAAGAGAGAGAGGAGAGAGAGAGAGAGAGAGAGAGAGAGAGAGAGAGAGAGAGAGAGAGAGAGAGAGAGAGAGAGAGAGAGAGAGAGAGAGAATTTAATTATATTTTTTTAGCGTGTAATACTGATTTTACTCTTGTCACTTGATGAAAGACTGGGAAAAGAAGGGAAGGAAGGAAGGAAGGAAGGAAGGAAGGAAGGAAGGAAGGAAGGAAGGAAGGAAGGAAGGAAGGAAGGAAGAAAGGAAGGAAGAAAAAAGCGTGATGAAAGAAGTTAATTAAAGATAAACATAATCATTACTAAATAAAAATTCTCTCTCTCTCTCTCTCTCTCTCTCTCTCTCTCTCTCTCTCTCTCTCTCTCTCTCCTCTCTCTCTCTCTCTCTCTCTCTCTCTCTCTCTCCAGACTACGCAATCTTTCCCGTTACGGTGTGAAGTCATGGCGTCAAGCAACCCGTATCTACATTTCCTGGACACGCTACGGTCACTTCCCCCCTTAGAAGCACACCTAACACACTCTCTAAGTCCTTCCTACTCACTGACAACCTGATAAAAATGCGGAGAAATAAGAGGAATAGACGTTATATTACCAGGAGTGAGAGAAAACGTGTCACTGTGAGAGAAAACGAAGCTGGAAGGGTCAATCAAAGGGTGTCTGTGGTAATCGTATGTTGTCATCATTCGTAATATTCTCATGCACGACACTTTCTCCCTTTCCCTTTCAGCTCCATTGGGGGTGAGCCGAGGCAGGGATTCACGCCGTACTTGTGCTCGTGACAGAGGCGGGGACGGACGCTTCTGCTGGCGGGGAAGACGAACACAAAGGAGGAGAGAGACTAAGCGGCAATATACGAGTACAAAAACACAATGGTTGGAATCAGGACGAGGCATGGTGAGCGGGTCCACTTTTTCAAGGCTTCGCTCATCTTCTTCATCTTTTCGCTTCACGTGGGATGCAAGGGTGAATTCCTACGTCCACACCCACACGCACCCACCACCCAACCCACGCAACACACGCTGGATCGCCCGCCCTTAGCCGACACACCCCTGGCCCCTTCCCCCAGCCCCACCCACGCCATGACGCACCTCGGCAGGGCGGCGTGGAGAGCACAGGAGGCAACTCAATCCAGACCCATAAAGAAAAGCAAGAAGTCTCCTATAAGCAGGCCACCACCAGGAGATGGCCAGTGGAGGGTGAGCCACCCAAAGCCTCCTCCACCACACCCACGCCCACAGCAGACGCCATCCCCCCGCTACACCTTGAGGCAGCCCAAGCGTAGGTACTACAGGAGGGCTTACACGCTGTCTTAGCTGCAACACACACACACACACACACACACACACACACACACACACACACACACACACACACACACACACACACACACAGCATTCCGAAAAGTTGTATATCCAAATAAAACTCATGAATATAAAGGTGTTATATTTCTTAATTGCAAAACGCGGCACTTCACGTTTGAATCAACTGTGTAAAAACGAAAATAGACAAAATACGAATAAATACATTGAAGCACGTAGCCTTCCCTTCACAACGCTGTTAAACTCATCATAAAACATGGAACATTGCAATGGAAAAGGAAAAAAAATGTTTATAATCACACTTTCAATTGACTCAACACAGGAACACTGCCATCACCTGCAACACTTCAAACACTAAGGTATAAAGTAACGTCACACACCATGGACTTTTAACATGACACGCCTTCTCCTCCCGCAGTGTTCTATCTGAAAGCCTTTCTGGGGGTTGGTAGCGAGGGGAGCGCGTGCGAGTGGAGCGGCGTGCGTGGGTGAGGGGGGGGCGTGGGGGCGTGTGTTTACTGGAGGAGGAGTGTGTCAGGGGAGGCGGCACCCCATCGCTCCCCTGCAACGAGGGTAACTACGCCACTTGCTGCCTAGGTGAGTCTACTACTACTACTACTACTACTACTACTACTACTACTACTACTACTACTACTACTACTATCACTCTTACTATGACGAATTACTACACTCATCATGACCTGTATTCTTAAATACTCTCACCATAGTCTCTCACCACGACTATTTCCAAGGGCCAGAGAGATCATTAACCGGGTTCTCAAGACTGCTTCTCGTGTTGATAATGGAGAAATCTTGTCAATCTATCACAAAACCGTAAATGCAGCTTCAAAATTTCATGTGATGTCAACTACAATCTGTAGATGCGGCGCAAAAGTGTTTCAGAATATAGTCCTATGTGTTTTGACTTTTCCTCTCACTGTCACCACCACAGCCTTCGTGCGGGGGTGTGGGGGAGAGACAGTCACAAACAGAACCTACTGGACCCAGCCTACTCGCCTCACTGGGGGAGCCACCTGTACTCTGCGTGTCCAAAAGATCTCCACAGCAATTTGTTATATTCGACTTGATCTTCATGTGTTCCAGGTGTGTGTGTTCTTTCCTAAGAGTTCTTATATTACAGTATTTTTGAAAGATCTATACCTAACTATACTTGTATCATAAAAATTACTATTGAACAGAAGCACTTAACTATACTCATGTCAAAATAGCACAATACACATGAACACCTACCTATTTACAGTATTCATCTAAAAAAAAGTAATTTAACTACCACTACATTCTTTCTCCTCCCTCCCAATGTTACCCTTGCAGCTGGCACCCCCCACACTGGGCCACTGCAACAGGGACCACCTGGCACTCTCTGGTCAGAATATCAACTCCATAGTACCAAGGCTCTGTGGCACTAACAGCGGCCAGCACCGTGAGTACACAGTCTATCTGGCACTCCAGCACGCATTGCTTTGAGGTGGCTTCTGATGGAATGTGCTACACAGTATTATTATTTTGTTATCATTTTGCTCCCTTTTGCTGCATATCAACACACCACCTTAATGGGAATAATTGACAACAGGATATTTTGATGTTATTCAATGTCCATCTACTGCATATCATTTTACTTTCAACCTTTTCCTCTCCACCTCACCAGTGCATGAGTCAATGCAGTACTTCATAGGTGTGGCTGATGACACATACTAATTTGGAACCCCTAAATTATAACTAGTTCCTTCTCTTCATTCACCATCTCCTCTCTCTCTTCTAATCTGGCAGTGTACGTGGGTGTGGGGCGGGTGTTGGGACCCCTGGAGCTGGTGGTGACAACACTAGGGGAGGAACCTGGCCGACGATGGGAGATTGAAGTAACCCAGGTGTGTCTGTCCTTTCCTACTATATTACATTTCTTTATAGGATTTCGTCAAGCTTGTCATGTCCTGTATTTCAAGATTTTTATCACATTTTCTTTGAGACTTTAAATAAGGAACGCTCAACCTGCTGGGAAACACAACAACACGCAGGAGATTAATTACTACACATGTTCATATTGAGAGAGGAACATATCCCCATTATCAGATAGAATTTTTTACATTCAAAATTTTTCACTCAAAAGAATATTTTACATGTGCACAATGGTTCTTTGAAGGCAATATGAAACCTTCATTACACATTGACCATCCAGTGTGGTGCTGTCACACAAAAAGGATAAGCAACACTGCTTTTCAGTGATTTTGACAAATACTATATAATCCATTCTGGTAATATATTCCAGTGATCTATTGCTGCATGTGTGTTTGTGTGTGAGTATGATCAACTCGCTCTCCTGCACATCTATATAACCTTGATCCTGTTGTTGCACTTTGCATTGTGAGGTGTAGGTGGAGTGCTGTGGTGAGGGTGCACCTCCTGATGGCTGCCTACAGTACTATGCTTCCCCCCAGGGCTCCTTCGCCTCATTTAACTACCTGCCCAATGGCTCTTCACAATACCTGGTAAGCTTCCATGCTGACGGCTCACCTCACTTTATTACTCTTTGTCCATCACAATAATAATTAACAGTAACCAGCAAATAATAGCAATAATAAGAGCAAAAATATATGTATGACTGATTGAGCTTCAAAATTTTGTGTTGTGTAATTCTCGCCCCTTGGAAACTTCTCCATCCTGCCACAGAATAACCTGAACTACGTGGTGTGTGTGGCCCGCGCCGCTGCCTTCTGCTCCATCACCTACACTGCCGGCGACAAGATGGACAACACCACCTTCCAAATGGTTAACTTCAGCCTCAGGGATGGTGTGTGCCCCACAACCACCACCACCACCACTACATCCTGAATACCACTACTTCTACTAATACTGCTGCTATTAATGCAAAAAAATAAGTAAATAAATAATTAAATAGATAGATAAATAAATAAAATAAAATATATAAATAAACAATCAATAAATAAAATAGATAAATAAGCAAAATATGTAAATAAATAAAAAAAATATATATAAATCCATAAATACGTAAATGAATGGAATAATGAAAATGAAAATGAAAATAAAACAAATAATAATAACAATGATAAAAGATAACAGCAGCAGTAGTAATGTAACACACTGTCTCATGGCTGGGAAATCAAACCCAACAAAATCTTTAAGTTACAAGTCTAATCCACTAATACACCACTAAGGTAAACACTTCACTCAACGCAGCACAGCTAAATCTTACCTAATGAACGTCATTATTCCTTCATTTTCTTCCCACCACTAACAACTTTTTCTATTCCCTCCTGTCCTTTTGCCCCAGACATGCTGACCCCAACTGTGACACCCGGGGAGGCAGGGGTGGGTGTGGTGCCGTGTCGGGGAGACTATGTGGTGATGGCAGGGACCCGGTTGTGTGGGGACAGGCTGAACGATGGGTCTGTGGAGCCACAACCCACTGACAATGGCCCAGTGACAGGTGAGGAGGCAGGGAAGGTGATGTGTGTGGTGTGTGTGTGTGGTGAGGAAGTGACTGTGGGTGAGATTGAGTGTAAGGGATTAGAGGAAGGGTTTATCACTGGGACTTCGGAGCTAGAGGTTCAATGTGTGATCTGGTTTCTTTATAATTCTTGAAAGTGGTGTCAGCAAGAGAGGGAAACAATGTATCTGCTAATATAAACTCTGCTTTGGTCATGAGCTGTCTCTCTGATATTTAAAACAGTCCTTGCCACTTTTACACAGAAGCACAGGGCTGTAAAATGCATTCTAACTTAGAAATTATTTCTGCCATCAAGCTTTATGCACATATGTAAAAAGAGAGAATAAAACCAATAAATGTGCAGTGACAATCATACTTTCTGGCAGACTCCACCAGTGGCCCATTCCTGGTACAAGTGATGAGTGACAGCCAGTTCATCGGGCGAGGCTTCAACCTCACCTACCACCAGAACCCTTGCTGAGGTGCTGCCCTGCCTCCCACTGACACAACCAGTGCACGGAGGAATGGGTGGCTTGAGGAGGGTTTGGTGAAGGTGTTGTGTGGTCATATAGTGACTGGTTATAAGACTGGTCAGGTCGCAGGTCACAGTTTCCACAAAGAGATGCTCAACATTTGCCTGCTGAGATCCACAAGTGGTGCACGGATTATCTATGAACAGGAAGGGCTGGACATGTATTCAAGCTAGCTCTATAATCAGCTGTTTGAAAAAGCCACGACATCCATTATCATCACATTCATAGTCATTAAAGAAAGGTTCTGTGTGTATACATGTAGCTCTCCACCACTTAGTAAATCTCTCCAAGTCACACAGGTGAGTGGTTTCAAGACATTTGCTCTCCAAGAACTTCCTTGGGGCTTCACTCCATGTCTCCCACAGACTACCCACAGTCACTTTAAGTACCACCCACTTCAAAATGTTGACATGCTTCTGTGTATAATATCCATAAAGTACTTAGTAAAGGCTGATGAGATGGGTAGGTAAGGACTACACTGCCACAAGACTGAAACGCAATGAGGTTTGTATGGAGAATTGGGCATTTGGCTGACTGAAGCAGGTAATAAAATTCACACAATTTATGATCAGAACATCAGTATTCCCTCTCCATGATTAACGTAATTCAGTACTTTGGATGAGGATTATGGGAATAACCTTGGCCTACTAACTCCCAGAAATGGGAAAATCCACACAATGAAGGGATCAGCAATGAAATTAAGATCAAGAAAGTGTATTTAAGAACACTTTCTTTGCTAATACCCATATGGATATTGAGTCTATTCTTGTGTTTGTAAACACTTACATGCAGGAATGTTTTTCATATGTTTTTATTTGGAGTGAAATGAAATTGTGACAAGTAGATCTGTGACTGGGGTAGTGTTTATAGAGAGGCGTTGACTGAGTGGTGTTGCAAGAGGGACAGACAAATTGGATATGAAGGAAAATTTGTAAAAATAGATGAAAGCAAGTTTAGAAAAAGAAAACATAATGTGTGTGGGTTCGTGGAAGGTCAGTATCTTTCCAGTAGATTTTTTTTAAAGGCCAAATTTCACTCATTTTTCTGTTCTCCCACCTGAAAACCCTGTTCTCCCTCTAGGTTCCCAAATTTGTTGGGGTTAGGGAAGGATGACAAAAGAATATATATAAGGAGATGCTACTAGTAAGACTTACCAAAAGAAATTCCACAGATAACACAAACCCTACAGAATGCAACTTCACCTCAATAAATAATTGGAGTATTATGGAAATAACATCTACATGCTAATTTTCAGACAATGACTTTATTTCTGGGCAAAAATAAGATCCTGCTTTATAAATTATGACCTACACAATGAAAGAATAAACAACGAATTTATATGCTCACATTCCTCAAAATTTCCTGCAGTATGACATTTCTGTTGGTGGCCGATGACATCTGCTCTTTGTGACAGAACAACAACAATCCCTGCCAAGCAAGGCCAAACACTGGTATGCTAATGCAACTTTTAAAATAGTCTGACGCCCCTTCACTCACCTTTTCAGTATTCATACGTTTGTACAAAGTGATAAGAATTGGAAACAAGTGCCACTGCTGTTCATACTGATGTCTGGAAAGACATACAGATTACAAAAAGGTTTTTGCAAAGACTAAAGATCTTCTTGGTGGGGAATTGAAAGTAAAGATAATCACTATTGGTTTTGGGGGTGAGCATTTGGAATGTGATTCCTGAAATCCTGCCAGATGTTATAATTCAAGGATGCAGCTTTCATTGGGACGGACAAATGTTTCTCTGTGTTGAATAAGCAATGGGCCGACCTGGTATACTATGGTACGACTTGCTTATGGATCGAATCGACAATGACCATTATTTACCTAACCTAACCCTTAAATGAAAACGCTGATGTTATTTCAATATTGTTCCGACTATGAATACCAATAAACCAAACATTGATTAATAAAACTTTACCACTGATGAATAAAACTTGATCTTAATTAAAAAATAAATAAAATAAAATAAATAAATAAATATTACAATAAATAAAATATCACCAAAACCCAAACACTGATTCACACAAGTGGTCATCTGCTAACCTGCACTCCGTGTCTGTCCTTGCTAACCCCTCAGCACACACCTCCGCGGCCAGGCAGAAAGGAATTGATTCAGATATTCGGGTGAACACAGTCAAGTAACACCAAGAAGCCAAACAAAACACGCCCACTGCCTGACACCCAGCCGAGGCGCGGGACGATCAATGTTATGGCGCTCAGCAAATCTTACCTTCGGGACTGTTCTCCTATCTATCTATCTATCTATCTATCTATATATCTATCTATCAATTCTACAGTCTGTATCTCGTTTATTTTTTCTATCCTGTGTTTTGATTGTTGATTTTACTTAATTTTTACTTAATTTATTATTAGTTGAAAATCTTGCCAGTTATGTATTTAAACCCTTAAACTGCGAACAAAAATAGACATCTTAGACGAAAACATCATAAGAGGCGAAAATCTAAATCTGAAAGTATATGATGAGTGAGATTTTTTTCATGTAAATATTACAGAAGATGAAAAATGGTACAAGAATTACTATAGCAAATATGAGGCACTCAAATTTTGGCGCGCTCCGAAATTTTACTTGCTGGGTAGAATGACAGCTTCGGGCGAGCGACAGCTACAGGCGTGACTCTCTCTCTGTGTGTGTGTGTGTTTGTGTGTGTGTGTGTGTGTGTGTGAAAGAACAATCATGAGGCTAGCTACTCGTAAATAGAATGAGACTGATTAAGGATGAAAACTTAATTATACTAGTGAGAAAGCGTGAGAAAGGATAAACCGTGAATGACATGGAATGAGTAATATATAATATTTTCTTATAGTTTAATTCACTATTACTTCATAGCTTCAATAGGTTATTATAGCTGCACGACTTTACAATGAACATAACAATCATAGAAATAAATGTTTATAGTATACAATATATATATATATATATATATATATATATATATATATATATATATATATATATATATATATAGAGAGAGAGAGAGAGAGAGAGAGAGAGAGAGAGAGAGAGAGAGAGAGAGAGAGAGAGAGAGAGAGAGAGAGAGAGAGAGAGAGAGAGAGAGAGAGAGAGAGAGAGCTATGAAGCAAAACTAGTCCTTGCATGAAGTATAATATTGCTGATGTTAAATAGATTCTCTCCCTCTCTCTCTCTCTCTGGCTGGGGGCAACAGACCATAGAAAAGTCTTGAAACATCCCATTCACCTGCTATTTCTGCTGATCCATGCCCAGTCAGGAAAGCTGGAAGGAGACGTGGTGATACCCGCCAACCTGTCAGGAGTCGGACAACACAAAAAAAACAATAGAACAGCAGCGGTCAGACCTGTCAAGTGAATCTTATTGTCCACGAGTTAGTAGGAAGTGGGACCAAATGAAACGTGGCGTGTTCTACTGAGCTACACTGAGGACGCTATTCCCAATAAGCATCATATGAACATCAAACCACAGGACTAAAATAAAAATAAACACTAGGGAGATAAGAGACATTAACCAGACGCGAGTTCAACAAGGACAAGCACTGAGAGTAATATCCCGCCGTCCTAAATCAAGGTCATCTGAAGAGCGGGTGATGTACCGAACAAGTTGTGACGTCAGAAAGCTGCTAGGAATGACGTCAATGGCAGAGGAGAGTCAGGAGACGAGCTCATTGGGTCAGTGGAAAGAGAGAGGTGTGGACGTGCGGAACTGAGCGTTGGCAGGTGTCTGAAGGAACATCTGAACTTAGCAGGAACCACAGATACACACATCATCCTTTTTTTCAGTGTTATGACATTACCTACAAGAGACATCAGAGAACAGAGCTACATCACATCATTGTTGTGACGCCTCCAGGCCAAGGATACAGCACGGCAATATGAGGGGCGCGGTGCTGGGGAGGCTGGCCAGGGTTGTCGGTGAGCGGCTGGCATGCCCAAAGATACCAAGACATGCAGCTGCGCCCTTGACTGTTTCACCGCCAGTTAATTTTATGCCTGTTCGCTCTCTCACAGGTGAGGCTTGCTATCCGGATGGTTACCGTATGACTGTCGTTTTAAGAATTTTTTTGTTAGTCATGCAGTAAGCTTGAACATGGCAGTTCTTGCATGAAACTTGCTTATCAATGCCCTCCAATCATTTCTCTCCATAAATTGATGTAATCTTTTAAAGTCACTATTCACTTTGGATTAAGAAACTGATTACTGAGTTTATTCCAGTCATCTGTCGCCCTGTTTGAGAGGCAGTGTCTTTCCTTTTTACCTTTTTACGAGTAAATCGAACTTTACCAAACTTTCTCCTTCCATAGCCGCCCCCCCCCCTTTTTTTTTTTTATTTTAACTTCATTACTAATGATTTTGGAATACCTTCCCCACAGAGAGTGCCGAGATAGCCTGGGAGGATGCCAAGCCCTTTGAGGAGATCCCAGGACCCTCGTGCCTCCCGTTGATTGGTTGCCTGCATCACTACTTGCCCTACATAGGTGAGTGGCCCTCTATGTTGAACTCGCAGAAACGGCGCACCTTTTAGACACGAAGCACTGTATTGTCAAACATTTCGGCGTGTTTTCTCGATTAAAGTTAACAGCTCGCATAAGTATATTGAGCGAGAACGTGTGATCTTTCTCCGCCTCAACCCAAAATCGCCTGCCGTCGTATTACTGTGATGCGGGATTCCTGAAAGTTTATCTGGACCAAGCCATGAGAAGCAGATAGATAGAGGAAAGTTGTATAATGAACTGGAAATGTTTAATAAGCACGGAATAAATAGATGAATAGATAAAACTAGCAAATAACTAGAGCAAAACGAAAATGTGTTTAAAATTAGTATAAAATGAAATAAAAAATGCAATAATAATCAGATACAACATAGAATGAATACAGTACACAACAAAACGTGACACAAGCAAAGAGAAGGATCCATAGGCAAGCTGAGATGCGTCTGCTTGTAATATTAGAGGTGCATTACATAGTCAAGTCACGGAATCTTTATTAGGCTTGAGGGCAGTTGGACAAGGAGATGCTGCCTGCGTGTTGGTACTATCAGATCAGTGAGAGGCTGAGATGCCAGAGGGTTTCAGATGATGAAAGGAGAGGCTAACAGAATGATGCATGTTGAACACACACAAAGCAAGGAACTGTTGAGATAGCGGATGCTTAGGGCATTAACGGGTGACGGATGAGCTGTAAACGTGGCTGCTGACATGTCTGGCGTCGTATTTCTTAAACCTCGATGTTATTTTCCCGTTTTGTGATGTAGAATTTTTATGTAACTATCAGTGTAAATCAGGGCGTTATTTTCCCGTTTATAATGTAGATTTTTTTTTTTTTTTTTTTTTTTTTTTTGGTGAAACTATCAGTATACTAAGCCTTAAAAATTCGGTAACTTTCACCGTCTCCTAAGGGTGATCGACATCAGGCGCCGCGACGCAGGATGATAGTCTAGTTCGTCTGGTATTATTCTCTTGCACTTTTTAAACAAAATAATCTACAATCTTTCTCGGAGTTAAGTAACCCCAACAGGTATAGCAAAACAAAGGTGTTGCATTATTGTACACTTCATTTAATACAGCAAAAACCGGTATCTGATTGCAGATGAAACCATGCCGCGGCGAGTTTTTGCTGCGTAAGTGGTGGGTAGAATTTCTCATGTAGCAGCTTTATTTGGCGATCCCTCTTAATGTTGCTAGTGACTGAAAAATATTTTTGAGTTCTTTGTCAAAACGGCAAGATAACAATTAAAGTGATTTTATGACGAAACAAATAAAGAATCACGTCAGTACCGTGGCGAACCGTGCCGCTCGTTGATATTATGTTCACTGGTTGGGTGTCATGTGAAATAAGAGGATTCATAAGCACTCCTCTTTGCACTGGCTTTATCTGAAAGACCTATATACAGTGCATGGCTGTCAAGATGAAACAGACCTCTTGCACTTTCCTTGCGGGATCATTTAGTGCATACGTCATTGGCTCAAAAAAAGGATTTTCAGCAAGCTCTTCAATCTTCAGTTCGTCAGCCAGCCACTTCTTAACACTGGTGTGAATTTCTTCATTACCAAAACATTGATCGCCAACCGATCTTGCATAGTTTACCGATCTCCAATGAATCACGTTTATCGACCCCTTGAATAAATCCCTTGGACGCCTACAGAGGCTGATACTAAGCACTTAGGGGACTTTTATATTAGAATGTCGACTATATCCTGCAACACCTCTGCCTTGCACCTCTACTACTTTTCAAAGGCTCTCATTGCATCTACGTGGGTGCTTTTACGGTTTTAGTGATAAATTTACAACATTAAATGATTTACAGGTCAGACGCAGTCTTGAAAATTCTCCTAATCATATATATGGCCTTTGAAAATAGTCGTGTAGAGAGAGAGCAAATTGTTTCTGAATACGGGCCTATGCACCATATAATCCGATGCAGTAAATGTGTCCATGTAAAAAGCACGCCCGTTCCTATTCCCCCGCCAGGCCAGTACTCCCCCAAGCGGCTTCACCACAACGGGCGCCTCAAACTGCAGCAGTTTGGCCCTATCGTGCGGCAGAAGCTTCCGGGCAACACGAACCTCTTGTACCTTTTCGACCCGGAGGATATCGAAGCCATGTACGCCAAGGAGGGACGCTACCCCTCCCGCCGCTCCCATCTCGCCTTGCAGAAGTACCGCCTGGACAGACCACACATGTTCAGCACCGGGGGAATCTTGCCCACGTGAGTCAGACTTGGTGTGTTGAGCTTTGAATGGGAATGGGAACGGGAGGAGGTGACAGGAAAGAGGTCATACACATTTTGAATATTGTTGAGACGTTGTGTAAAGAAATAGTGTGATATTTAAAATGTCAAATCTCTCTCTCTCTCCTGATCACACGTTCCCTCATTTTTATCATTAAATTTTGTGCAGTTTGTGTCATTCTTTTCCGTTTTCTTATATTTTTAAAAATTTCTCTTGTAAATTTTCGCAATTCCCTTTCACTCATGTAGTTTTTTGTCACTATGTAGTATTTCATTCCTTTTCGTTCTCTTGCGGCTTTTTGTCATGCCTTGTTCATGCGTAATAGTTTGGGATTCCCTGTTACTTCCAGCAACGGCAAACACTGGTGGGAATTGCGGCGTCGGGCTCAAAAATCCATGAATAAGGTATCTGCCGTTGCCAGCCGTCTACCGCAAGTTGACGAGGCGAGTGCTTGTGCGCCACAATTCTTTCGCAGTAACAGTAGTCACTGATAATAATAATAATAATAATAATAATAATAATAATAATGTCAGGGCATTGTGACAAATTGGAGGTAGGTGGTGAAAGGAATACGGGTTGAGGAATGAATACTTTATTTCTGACTAGTTTCCCAGTAGCATCTTCAGAGGAATATATAGAAGATACTGTGAAACTCATCCCTTAGCTTGTGTTTCCTTTACCACCACCACCAATAATAATAATAATGATAATAATAATAATAATAATAATAATAATAATAATAATAATAATTAATACAGGTGTGCAGGGAGTTTGCAGAATTGATAAGCAAGGTGAGGCGTGAAGGGTCGGGCCGTGTGGGTCACTTTTTGGATCTCCAGAAGCGGCTCTTCCTCGAGTGTGAGTATTATGTGTGTGTGTGTGTGTGTGTGTGTCCTGTAGATGAGCTAGAACTCTGCTTTGTAGTTTAACACAATGGAGAGTTCACAGTATTGACAAGTTATGTGATGTTGAAATGCTTTACTCCCTCATAAGGACTACATATTTTCAAAGGCCACAGACATGATCAGGTGGATTCTTATCAGGTGTTTTTCTCACAAATGGGTAGTCATTGTTGGACAGGCACGAGAATCATGAAAAACTTGAAAATCCCAACAGTTTCCACAAGAGCCCATTGAATGTAGTTTGAGAACGTGGTCTCTGGTTTTGTTCCTTTGAAGTGACCATCACGAGTCTGCTTGAGATACGCCTTGGCAAACTGGACGACCACAGTGACGAAGCTGAGCAGCTTGCACATGCTGTTGATGAAACCAACTGTGTTGTTCTCCCCACTGACAACGGCTTGCAGCTTTGGAAGTATGTAAGGACACCCATGTACCGCAGGCTGGTGAGCGCCCAGGACACCATTTACAGGTAGGAATGCCATGCATGATGTGGTGTGATAAATGTTTCAAAATGCAGCCCATCAGTATTTTATTACATACACCACTGTACAAGCCTAAAAAACCTTCACGGACCATTTCATTCCAAATTTTCTTCAGCTTTTTTCATTCATAATAATGTGTAAAGGGAACCAGTAATAATGTGACAGCCAAAAGGAGGGGATGCTATGGGGATGAAGGATATATTTGTTGTCGCTGTATTTCATGTTTGCCTAATACTGGCATGAGGAGGCAGACCAAGAAGTAGATAGAAGAGAGGACATATCAGTACATAGATCTGCATTGTTACCACCACCATCACGTCGAGTAATTACTACTACTACTTCTAAATACTATGTACTATTTATGACAGAATCGCTCTTAAATATGTGGAAACAAAAGATGATGAGTTGAGGCATGCTCGGCAGAAGAAGAAGGCTGAAGGAGAATCAGAACCAGACACGAAACATGTCACCAGTATTCTGGAGTCATTCTTTGAGAGTGGCCTGGAGGACAAGGACATTGTGGGCCTTGTCAGTGACACACTCATGGGAGGCATTGATACGGTACTGCTCTGCATCACTTTACATACATCTTTCTAGGTTAACTTTATCAATACACATCCCTCTTCCTCATCCAATTTTGATGCATGCCACTGGATAGTAAGTTATGACCCACGTCTTATCCTGTCATGTGTATATTGTTTTTTTTTTAAACCTGAGATGATTTCTTATCTTGTGTACCTTGCTTTATTTTCTACAAGTGAAATGAGTCAAAAAGTGTCATAGCTCAGAAGCTGTATGGCTTTATACCTGTGAATTTTGCCAACAAAATTACTAACCATAATCTTTCTCCTTTCCCAATAAAACAATGTATGTGTTGATTTTAATTAAATATGCTTCTAAAGTCAGGGGTAAACTTCCTGGTTGTATGTTACATATTGTTACATATGATTCCCTCCTAGGGTGCCTACACAATGGCGTATGTGCTGTACAGTCTGGCCAACAATCAGGACAAGCAGGACTTACTGGCACAGGAGGCCAGGCGACTGTTGGATGGGTCTGATGGCAAGGTGAGAGTGAGGACTAGAGCATTTTCATTGGCACAGATAGATGAAGACATCTATGTTTGATTATTACATACTCTCGCTTTTAACTTTAAATCTAAATCCTAGACTACAAATATACTTTTCCTTGACTCACAGGTGACCACCAAAGTGCTGAGTGAGGCACGCTACCTGAAGGCAGTGATGAAGGAGACGTATCGCTTGCACCCAATCTCCATCGGGGTAGGGAGGGTGATCCAGGAAGACACAGTCATTCGGGGTTTCAGGATACCTAAAGAAGTAAGTGTGTGGTGTTCATAGACTAATTGCCAGGCAAGAATATTCATTATAGACCACTAACCTCATGTGCAGCACTGAACTGAATGCCAGAAGTAAAAGTCCAGGCTTAAGATAAAATTTACTTAGCATCCTGTCTTAAACCAGATACATTCATACATATAGTTCCCCTAAGTATTGATGTCAAAGAGTGCAGTGAATTTCTTGTCTATAATTCAATGATATATAGTGCATAATGCTTTGCCTACATAAATGCATGATTGACTTATGGCATCTTTCTCTTTCTGAGCTCATACCTTCCCTTTTTTTCAGTTTTAATAAAAGGAGACCCTAATGATCAGATATTTTAGTTTTATTCTGTTAATGAATGAGGATTGACTGAGGTACACTATATTCATGCAAAAATGTATATTGCTGGTAGTGAAGGTTACACTTGCATATGATCAAGAGTATGCTGGAGTAATGCTTCATTCCAGTGACTGAGATGTCTAATTTTCCAATTATTTCTACTGATGTAATTTTGTTACAACAAAAATCTACCTTATTTGATCAAAGAACAAAAGTAATAAAACTAAATGTGTTGTAGATAAATCATAACGATGAATCTTTTTTTGTTTAAAAATAATGATCAAAATGAATGAGGCCTTCTGTTGTTTGGAAAGAAAAACAGCTTACACATTCTGTTCTTTGCAGACTGTGGTGGTGACACAGAACCAGGTCATCAGCCGCCTGCCGGAGCACTTCCCAGATCCTCAACGCTTTCTGCCTGAACGCTGGCTACACAAGGCTCCCCCAGCCCATCCTTTTGTTGTTCTTCCCTTTGGTCACGGCCCACGGTCATGCATTGGCCGAAGGATGGCCGAACAGAACCTTCAAACCATAATTTTACAGGTAGGATCATGTAGCAGTGTAAGGATGGCTAAGCACATCTTGACAGAGAGGAAACATATGGTCAGTAGATGTGGGTAAAGCCAGTTGTTTGCATTAATATGTTATTGATAGAATATTAGCCATTACTGACTGACAAGCATCTCTGCTCTGAATGAACTCTGGTCTTGGTGTCCTCGTGTCCACAGCTCATCTCCCAGTATCGTGTGGGGTGGGTGGGAGGTGAACTGGACTGTCTCTCCAACCTGATCAATGAACCAGATGCTCCACTGGACTTTACCTTCACTGACAGGGAGTAAGTGGATGTGTGAATGCACCAGCGAGGCATCACTGTGCCAGACAGACATGTTACTCTTAGACAAGTTTACTGCTGTGATTTTTATTCTTTTTTACTTGTGTGCATTTTAAGCAAACAAGTATTCTTTGATATATGTATATGTAGGAGTCTGTCAGCATTTACCAGAGAATTTCTGATCTATGAGCAACATTTTCATCATTATCACCTATAAAATACATAATGCTATAGGCTGTGGCTTTGCTGATCTTTATCATGATTGAACCATTCTTTTATGCTTTATCTGTTCTTATAAGCATCTTTTTGTAATTAATCTGTAGAATTTATTGTAAAATGATACCTGCTCAGATAAACAAGATATCATGATTTAACTGCCTTCTGATGGTATAAAGGTCATCATTCCATCTTCAGTCATGGAAGGATGGAAACTCTTGCATCCTAGTGTCATAGACCCTTGGTAAGGGTCACTATACTGCTTAATGAAAAGTAGTCTTATTTGATATGATTGTGTTCCCTTAAACTCCCTCAAAGAAGTGACGGTGACAGAAGAGTCTGTGTGTTTATGTTCATATACTCCATTCTTGCACACTCCATCCCTTTCAGCTTCCCATCTCCCCTCTCTATCTAGCATTCCAGCACTCTGTCTTCCTCACATTTTAGGGAGTTTTTCTATAACCCATAATATCCACTACAGCTTCCCTGTCAGTTCTGTCTGAAAAGATGCACTGACGGTGTGAATCCTAATACGAAGTGGGACTGGGATTAAAATGTTTTCAGGAAGGCTATTTCTAATTTCTAGATGCTTGCCTTCTCTGTACACTACTGCATAGCAGAGCTTGTGGCAACCTTACAATCCTGCATCTTGACTTGGTTTTTTATATTGCCACTGAGAAAAGCTCACTTAAAAACTGGCAAAAGTGCACAAGTAAGCAACTGCATGTGTGCCAGTTTACTGAATTTTTTTTCTTGGTTGTGATGATAGTGATTCAATCCATGCAAAGTTGATGCGCACTATATATGCACTATGAGTTCTGTTTATCCTGCGTACAGCAACACATTTATCATGTCTGCCAGTGGTTGTGCTTATGCTGGGATGGCACTAGCTGAGGTGAATATGTAGTTAGCCATTGTTCTTGAAATGTTCTTGTTATTGATAACTTGGGATCATGATAATTGTTGCACTTTTAAAATACACCACTACACTGTCCATAAGCTATAATGTTTTCATGTTGCCTTTCCTCCACCACTGATGTTCTGCACAGTAAGTCAGAAGGTAAAGAAAACTGGTTCTCTTGATTGTGCATCTTTGTGTATCCATCAACACGTCATGTATGGCTCCTCAACACCCCTTTATCTTACTTTGTACAGATTCATTCACAGTTCTGGAAGACAGCCACATTGGTATAAAATATATACACTCTTACTGACACTGTACAAGTTAGATTATTTTACAGGAGTGTGGCTGATGCACTGAAATATACAGATCAATCACAGAAGTAACCAATCTTCTTATAGTAAGTTTTTGGCTGAAACAATAATCTTATAATTATGTTGATGAGTGTTGACTGCTGTGCTGCCAGTATCTTATCTACTACATAGATGTTATTCTTTCAACTAAACTTTTTTTTTTTTTTTTTTTTTGGCCTTTCCTCAAAATTAGCTGCACTTACAAGAAGCAATAACAAAGTCACGAGCAGGGTTTCAGAAAAGTTAAAAACCTTCATGACAACTTAAGTGTTACCAGCACTAAGAAGCATGAGTAATAACAGGAAAAATGCAGCAGCAGCAGCAGTAGTAGTAGTAGTTGTAGTGGTGGCAAGGATAGGGAGGAAGATTAGTGTTGGCCAAGGATCTTGTGACGGGTGTACCATCGAGGGCTCTTGCTCAATGAGGACCCTTGGGCAAGCAGGGCATCATCCCACAACCCTCTTCTTACTGGTCATTGGCAGTAGGCTCAGGCTGGCCCAGTCCCGACCGGCAGCACCGCGAGGGACAAGGGCGTCACAAGCAGACCCCAACCAACCTGACCAACCAGCTGGACGGCAACCAAAATTCTCTCAACGTCCTGGCAAGTGGAAGTCCTGTGGTTCCTCCCAAGAGAGACGGACGGCATCAAGGATACAGTTGTGAGGGAGGAAGGATTAGGGCAGGATTACAATGCCACATAAGACGTCACTGGAATGTCTACAGGAAATGGCAGCCACAGTCAACACTGTCCCAACAATAGCCAAATAATGACACTCGTTCCAGCAAGGACTAACCTTACAGATGTAACAAAAACCTGATATGAGCTGGCGAAATCACAGAAGACGACCTATGAGGGTGTTCCTTACAAGGGACTTTTACCCAAAGGAACTACTTAAAATATTGCAGATGTCCCTTGGCATCCCATGTCCACTGCAGGATAGCTAAGGGCATGACATTCATGTCATCGGTTATCACACAAGATTTAGCAATGTACATTGATTAAATCTGACTGTCTTAATTAGAGAAAAGATACACCAGGAGTCTGTCCAAGACAACCCAGTGTGAAGAGTAGATGGGTCTTTGTTTGGCCCTACAGGAGTGTTCATGAGTTCTGCCAAGGCCACTGTACAGTCCATGTCACTTATCAGTTGATATTAAAAACTGCCTCTTGTAAAGTTTTGATCACCTCCACATAAGACTTTGGCACACGCAGAGGTCATTCCTGATGAGAGGCCAGCTCACTAGATGTCAGCCTTCTCTAAGTCCATAGGATCAAGATCAGTTTACTGAGGCAAGGGATTGGCCTGTTTCAAGTGAGACTTGGCTTTCTTGAGCACATCATGGGTCTTGTGCAGCTGCTTGTAGATGGCTCGCTCCACATTTTCCTTCCGTTGGTTAGAACGTGACAGCCTCTCCACTACATCCTTGAGGGTTTCCTCGGTGGAGACAAGACGCACCTTAAGGTTGGCACTCTCTTCGCGTAGCTGTTGGTTCTCCACCATCAGGGCACTGTGACCTGCATCAAACCATAAATCTGTAGTGCTCAGATTAAGATCACAAGTGTCTCCAGCAGCAACAACTGAAGTATATTTGTTCAGGGTGTGGATGAACATATCTTAAAAACACATCAGTGAAATATGAGACAGATAAGGTTAAGATTGTGTCTTGCTGTCAGAGTAGATGGGTTCAGTCACAGAAGAAAATATCTGAAAGTCAAGGTGACTTAAAGTAGCAAGCATGATCTTCCATGCATAAAATTTCCTCATTGAAAACTGTGGCCAATCAACGTGCTGCAGCAAATGTGCCAGCACAACTGGTGCCTTGGCAAAATATGTACCATGTACTTCAAAAAGCTGATGAGGAACCTGTGAGGAATCTACTGACCTTTCTTGAGACATTTGTGTTCCAATTTCACAAATTCTCTTTGCAGCAGATGCACATTCACACTTCATACACACCTAAACACACATACAAAACTGTTCCAGCACATGCAATGTATTGACACACCAAGCACATTTGTTGATTTGTTCAACTCTCATCATCACAAGTCAAAACAAATTTTGCAGTCTGTCAGACACTAGCAGTATTGGAGCATCAAGTGTGTCACAACAGTCTGATGTAAGTACTATGAGGCAGGGAAAGCTTCAATCAAGACGTGATTTTGGTGAGCAATGTATGTACTTGCATTATCTCAAAATGGTGCATTAAATGGAGGCTTTAAAGGCAAGAAAAGATAATCATGAGTGTGCTGAGATGAAAAGAATGTCATGCATCAGAGTGAGGTGAAGCAAGGGTGTGTGAGATGTGGCTTAACACACAGTGGGAGGAGAGGAGCACACCAGGCACGCAAGAGTCCAGATAGCTGAGTTTGTGCCGCTCTTTTGTCTTAAATCAACTTGTCCCTGAAACACAAACTGATGTAACGTGTGTATCAATGGAGCTTCTGATAATCTGTGTTAATGGATGTGTTCCTCATCAAACATCTGGACCCTTTGGTATAACAGGCAGTGAGAGAATGAGACCCAATACTCACTGCTGAAGTCCAGGAAGTTGGAGGGGGCTGGGGGCAGAGAACAGGGTGAGCTACAGGGTGCCTATAAGTATAAGCCTTGGGAGTCTTAAGTACGTACAGGAGGAAGTAAGCATTGAACTGACAAGCTCCTTCCATCTTAGTACTAACAGTCACACCCCCTACTGGTTAGTCCCTGCTATTTAGCACCTCTTACCCAGCCTTTACCGGTCACCTCGTGTTGGTCCCATCATCCTCCATTAACACTCGTCTACACACCATCATTCATACTTTTGTATGTAACATAAACACATCTTTAGGGCCATTTCCCATATAGTGAGAGTTGTACTGCATCAGTCAAGTTCTTGCCACCCAGCTTCTAGGAAGATCAAAGGTTAGCTCAGCTTGGCTCTGAAGGAAATCAAGAAGGCAGCCCCAAGCACTTCATGAATGAATGGAATGATTTTAAAGACTGTTGGTGAGAAATGTTGCTGGTTCCCTGTCTGTTTACTAAGTGTTACATTGGGTCATGTTTTGAGGTAGTGAAGCTTATCAAATAATGTCATAAACTGAAAGGAGATTGACTTACTAGGTTCTGAACACAGCGGATCTGGTGGCGGTGGTGGTGACGTGTGAGTGAGGCGTGCAGTAGGGGCTGTGTGGTGGTGGTGGGCAGTGGTGCCACGCTCCAGGCTAGAGAAGTGGTGGTCTGACCCAATGCCCAGGTCAGGTGACTCCCCTGAGGTAGTTCCTCCATCATTATCCTCCTCAGAGTGGTGGAGGTGGGATGGTGCCAGGATGCTGCCCTGACTCTCCTTGCTGTGGGACAGGCGGCTCCTCTTGGTGGTGGAGGAGGTGGTGGTGGTGTTGGTAAGGGTGGAGGACACAAATATATTCTCCTTATTCTCTGACCAGCGTGAGGACACCCGGCGGCTGGAGGACTCCCTCTCCCGCCGCCGGCCACTGCTGGAGGATCTTCGCTCCCGCTGGGGCGCTGCAGGGATGGGGGCAGGGCTGTGGTGCCGCCACAGAATGGTGGGGTCTGGCAGGGGCTGGTGGTAATACTCAATGCTGGTGACGCTCTCTGGTGAACTGATGGGCTCCACCACGGCTGAGGGAAGGAAGGAAAGGCACTCACTACTACTGCCTTAACTATATCAACTAGTCTCCTTAGCTGCTGTTAAGGGGGATTGTAAAAGTTAATATGAAGAGAAAATTAGAATACTCACAGTCATGGCCATGTGTGGCAGATGTGGTGGTGGTGGTGGTAGTGGTTGGGGAAACAGCACCAGTGGTTCTTAGGGTCTTGAGCTGCAGTTGTAAGTTGGTTGTCAGCTGCCTCTCAGCCTCCAACTGTGCTGTTAGCTGTCTAACCAAGATTTTCTGATGCTCAACCTCATACTGCTGTGCATCATTACTGTTATTCTGGTGTCCAGGCAGGTGAATGCTGTCTTCAAGGTGTGGCTCAGCATTCTGTTTCTGTTCTGGATATTCCTTGTGTGGGTGCTGTGAGCCAAACATTGTGTTTTGAGTGTGCCAAGCCTTGAGGTGGGTGATCTTGGCCTGCAAGGCAGCCACCTCTTCCCGCAGCACCTCTGTTCCCTTTTCCAGTGCCTCCTTATCAACCACTAGCTTCTCTCTTTCCTTCTGCAGAGTGGAAACAGTGCACTGCTCAGTCTCCAGCTGCTGAAGAAGGGATGCGTGGGGCTCCTGAAAGCGAGCCTGAGTGGAGGCAGAAGCCAACTGGGCCTGTAGTCTGGCCCGTTCTCCTACTAGGGACAGTCTCTCCTTGTTCACCTCCAGTAAACGTGCCTCCTGCTTCTGTAATTCCTCTTGCAGCCTTCCATTCCTAGCAACTTCCTCCTGCAGCTGAACCACTTGGCTCTGTAGCTGCCTTACTTCTTGTTCTCTTTCAATCAGTAGGGCTGCTTGCTCTTTGAGGGCTGACTCCTTCTCCTGTAAAGTCTGAGAGGCTGCTGAGGCCTGCTGCTGTGAAGCTTCTAGCTGTTGTTGCTGTTGTTTTACAAGGGCCTCACTCTCCTGCAGTTTGTAATTCAGTTGTTGACATCTTTCTTCCTGTTTCTGCAGAGCTGTCTGGGAAGCTTGAAGCTTCTCCCTAGCCTCTCGCTGCTCCTCCTGGGCAGTCTGGAGGACACAGAAAAGAGTCAATGATGTGCCATAAGGTGTGAGAGGAAACATCTTCATAATTAGTAAAGCTTGAATTTTACTTCATGTATTAACACTTCTAGGAAAGTTGAGAGAGAGAGAGAGAGAGAGAGAGAGAGAGAGAGAGAGAGAGAGAGAGAGAGAGAGAGAGAGAGAGAGAGAGAGAGAGAGAGAGAGAGAGAGAGAGAGAGAGAGAGAGAGAGAGAGAGAGAGAGAGAGAGAGAAATGTGATACTGAATGATGCCTACTGATAGCACTGTGTTGATTCCAGAGAAGGAAAAGATCTGCACGAGTTCATCAATAAGAGAGGAAGGCTCCAGTAAGATGAATGGACACTTTGAATGCTTGTGGGGAAAGATGGGACAGTGAGACAATTGGAAAGAGCAAGGATGTGGCAAGGAACAAATAATATTTCTTGAGAATGTAGTGGTGACTTGAACTGAAATGGTTTACAAGCAACCCTTTTTTTCAATCACAGACCCTTCTGCCATCCTTGTGTAAACCCACAACATTTACAACATGTATTTAAGTCTCATGTCAAATATGGCTGGCTATCTGAAGGAAGTAACAGACACCCTACTAACACACAACATAACAGACTTTTGAGGCAGAACAGTGCAGACACTGATGGTTACATGGATCAACAAAGGATACAGCTTAAAATGGCATCTACCATAATAACTACTCATTGCTCATTTTAATTTGCATGTGACAAGTAATGCCCACTGGATCTTGTTATGGTCTGGCATCACAAAAAGTAGTGGATAAGTGTAGTCTAATGTTATCAAGTAAAGTGGAGGGAGAGAGAGAGAGAGAGAGAGAGAGAGAGAGAGAGAGAGAGAGAGAGAGAGAGAGAGGGAGAGAGAGAGAGAGAGAGAGAGAGAGAGAGAGAGAGAGAGAGAGAGAGAGAGAGAGAGAGAGAGAGAGAGAGAGAGAGAGAGAGAGTGGTATGCTGACCTGTATGGCTGTAGTGAGATGGAGGAACCTGGCTTCATCCTGGGGGTGGGCAGTGAGGGCAGCCTCCAGCTGGTCCCGCAGCTGGTCATTGTTGACAATGGCCTCTTCCAACTTTCCCCGAAGACCTCTGATTTCCTCCAGCAGTGGAGTGGGGAGAGTCAGCACACCTGGGGCTGGAGCTGTGACCAAAGCAGGACTGGCTTCCTCTGCTCCAACAGCAGCATCAGCTGTCTCTCCTTTGTGAGTTTCTACGCTCTTATCACTAGTGGAGGGGCGTTGCTGGTGGGGTGAGGGCAGCAGCTGCTGGTTGAGAGTCTGGTAGATATTGAGCTCAGCCCTCAGGGTGTCATTGAGCTGTTCCACTGCCCTCAACTTGGTGGTGACTCGCCGCAGCTCGGCCACATCAGACCGTCGCTTGGATGCCTTGCTGGTGGAGGCTGGGGACAGGAGGGGCGCTGAGACGGGATCCTCTGGGGCAACTTCTGCTTCAGACTCTGAAGTGAGGGCTGCTGTGGAGCGGAGCTGGCGAGGGCGAGACATGGAGCGGTCTGGCCCACCACACAGGCTACTGGTGTCCAGACCAATTCTGGCGAGTGAGACATTTCTGTCAGGTTCACTCCATGCCTCACTCTCTGAAGGAGACACTGGGGCCCACGTCTGTTCTTGGCTCACTACCAGCCTGTTGGTGCCCTCTTTGTGCTGCTGCTGCTGTAGGTATTCCAGATGGGTGGCATGAGCTTTGATGGCTGTGTCAGTGGAAGAAACACTCTTAGGACCCCAGGGAATACTTTGGTCAGAGGCAGGACAGCCCTCACCTTCCACTGGAGCCACTGAACTCTCACTGTCCTGCAGGAGGTGGAGAGGAGGTGGGGGCAGAGGTTCTGACAGATCAGCAGAGGAGCAATGGTGGTGCTGGGGCAGGCCTTGGTCTTTGAGCCGTGCCACTTCTGCCTGCAGTTCACTGATGACCTTGGCTTGTTCACTTAACTGTTGGTTGCTCTTCACCAGCCTCTCATTAAGACAAGACATATTTTGGGACATGACTTCACATTCTTTTGTTTCAAGCTTCATCTGCAAGGCTCCCCCTTGTATTAAAACATCATCTTGATGCAGAGTTTCATCCACAAGAGTCTCTTGGCCAGGACATTCATGGGTCTCAGAGAAGGTGTCTTCATGCAGGCTCCAAGAGGAGGTTGAGAGGAGTGAAGGGTCTGCCTGCTCTGAGACATCCACCCCTATCATGAGGGACATGGAGAGGGAACGAGACAGTGCCCGGGACTCATCGAGGGTCTTGTGCATGGAAGCCACCTGACTGGGGCACAGCTGGCTGAGGCTGATAAGTCCTTGCTCCTCCAGCTCCAGGATGCGCTCCAGGAAGTCTGCAAGTTCCTCCAGACGTGTTCTCAGCAAGTCACAAGCATTGTGGGAGTCGGCCAGCCTTTTCCTGAGAGACGTAATCTCCTGCTTGTGTCTACGTAGAGCTTCCTTGTATTTGCAGACATTCACTTGAGTCAGCTGCTGACCAATCTTCTTCTTGGTGGCCTGCAGCTCTTCACACAGCACCTCTACCTGACCTTGGAAATCAGCTGTGGGCTTGTGCTGCTGCTGTTCCTCCACTTGACACTTCCCTCTGCTGTCAGCAAGCCTTCCATTCTGTGACGAACTTTTTGGGACAGCAGTCTGGTGGTTCTGGTCATTGAGGGTCTGCTGAAGGATGGAAAGCTTGTTGTTGAGGTCACTGCGCTCCAGCCTCAGTGCCCTGGCTTCCTCTCGCACCATATTTACCTCCCGCTGTAAAAGCTGCACAGCTACTCCACTGTCTTCTGTCAGACTCAAATTAAGAGGCCGATTCACTGTCACTACGTCCGGCCCACATGAGCCAGCCACTACAGTGACCTGGGCCACGCTTCCAGCCACTGGCTTCCCTGTGCCCGCTTCCTCTGCCAATCTTGCCTTCAGTCTTAGCAGCTCTTGCTCCTTGGCTTCCAGCTGACCCTGGGATGTGGTGGTGAGGCAGGCCAGCTTATCCTGGAGACGCTCCACTTCGCGATTCCTCTCCCAAAGCTCTCTGTTCACAAGGTCCTGCATGTCTGCATTTTTCTTTCTAAGCTCATCCTGTAGGTTGTCCAGCTCCCCTTTCTTGGTCTGAAGCTCTGCCTTCACTTGAGCCAGCTGGTCCTGCAAATCCTCCACCACATCTTGATTGGTTTTTAGTTGGCCTTCCCTGCTGTTCATGTCACTCTGCAGGACCTGCAGCTGGCCCTCTAATCTAGCCACCTGCTCTGCCTTCTCCCGCAGCCTGGCTTCTTGCTCTTCTGTCTCCTTGGCATGGAGGTTCTTCTGGTTCTCCAGATCCTTCAGTTTTTCATCAAGTTGTTCCTGTAGGCGTGTGAGGCGATCCTGGGCCTGGCTGAGGGACAGCTTGTGTTCGGCCTGCAGTGCCACCACCTCATTCTTGCGGGATTCCAGCTCAGCCCACAGTCGCTGTTGAAAGACACTTGTTAAGTTCCTGTCCATGTCAAGTATGACAGACAATAATCAGCATGAACATGGGAGATTTGCTCACCTGTTGGTATACACTTCCCAGTAGGAATGCAAAGCAGCATGGCAGGAGACACAAACATCACAAGTCACAAGACATTCATTCTTTATTGTTTTATTAGAGGGACAAGCAGAGCAGCCAGGAATCAGTGGAGGCAAGAGAGCACAACATGCACAGATGAGGACAAGATAAGCAGACAAGCAAAAACTGTAAACATAACCACTACATAAAATAATTTAAAACCTGAGCTTTATTTACATAATAAGTAACACTAAAAATTAATAAAGCAATGGTTATCAGCACTGCAATAACAGTGAGAAATCTACAAGCAAATGACTAAAAGGTTTCAAGATTCAGAAATTACAAGCTGGCAATCTCTGGTCACACACACACACTAAAGTTCAAAACATCAGCTAAACATTCTTTGTTTTGAACAGCCATACCAATAACCAGTTCACTAGTTACTAGGAAAATAGTGTAAATTAGCAGGATGGCAGCAGGGTCTGTGAGGGAAGGCAGTGTGAATAAGTCCCCCACATGAAGCAACAGAAGGCATTTGCTGGGTTGCCGGGAGAGAAGGCTGTTGGTTAAACTGTTGCTGATGGAACCTATGGGAGGATGGGGGCATTAAGTGGTGGTGACTGGAGTTGTGGAGCAGCAGGTTCTGGGGGTGAGAGGATACGGTATGTGAGGATGAGGCTGGTGGTGTGATAGTAATGAGGGGGCACAAGGAATAGCTCTGAGGAAGGGACATGCAGGAATTCCCATCATAGCAGCTGGGATCTGGGTTTGTATACGTGCAGTTTTGAGTTACGTTCCTGCCTCCCACCACTCTAGTGAACCTCCCCTCAAGTCCCTGAGCTGCTGAGGTAGGGGGAGCCTCAAGTGCCCTTCTAACATTCCAGTCTGTTATGGTGTTTTCACTCTCAACTCCCGGCAGGTAACGAGGACCAACTATTGCCTTTTTCACCTCCTCAGGGTCTCCACACCTCCCTTGGTTAATATAGGGCATGAGGGCACCATCACCACCACTGCTGCCCTCCACGTCACCCAAACATACCTCGTTCTCCTCCTCAGCCATTTCCTTCACCCCGTCCTCGCCTCCGCTTGTCTCTGCCTCCCACTTGGCTTTCTTCAGCATGTCCAGCGTCTCCTTCAGCTCTGCCACCAAGTCCCGCACCTTCTTCTCTTTCCGTTTTAATTCCTTCTTCAGGTTGACAATCTCTTTATCCCGTGCATGGACTTCCTCCGCAAAGGTCTGCATGAAGGTACACACTTACATGATTGGGCACCATAAGCTGGGCAGGGTTAAAGGTTTAGATGCCTTTAATTTATGGTTCCCTAACTTGTGTGCTTATACATCAACACACACCATTGCAACTTTAGAATCTTTGACTCTTGTGGTTTCTTTAGAGTTCTGTGGCACAAGTTTCAAGCATAAATTTGAAGTATACTACTGATAATTAGGTAAAACATTGAGTATTTTGAATACTTTCATGCCTGGTGCTTAATTTTTTCTTAGCATAATTACATAAGACTAATAAAATAAAGTTGAGTACTATCAATACACAAGTGATAAGGGTATAAATGTTACTTACAAACCAATACAGTCATCTCAGTATATACAAACCCCAAACAGATGTGAATAAAAATGGCTAAATCACCAACGCCTCCAAATAACAAAGAAAATGTCTTGATGGCACAAATACTTTAAAATTTCCGTTCAGCCCGGCATTCCCCCACACTGTACTGACCTGTATCACCTTGCATGACTTATCCAGGTCTTGGGTCAGCTTGGTCACCTTCTGCTCAGACTCCTCCACTTTCTGCTCCATGTCTGCCAGCTGCTTCTGCTTCTCATCCAGCGTGATCTGTATCTCCACCAGTATCTTGTTCTGCTGCTCAATCTGCTCTATCTTCTCCTCAATGATGCGGTCACGTTCAACTATCTCCTGCACCTTCACCTCTATCTCTGGCTCAACCTGCAGTGAGGTGAAACGTGTTATTTGCAGGTGTGGCTCAAGCAGGAGATTAGAACATGTGACTTTCTAGTGTGGCTATGAAGAGAACATGACAGGAAATATAGGTGTCTAGTGTGGCTATGAAGGAAACAGGACTGGGAACATAAGTATCTACTGTGGTTAAGAGGAAAATAGGACAGGATATGTGTGAATGAAGTTATGTCAGGAGAGGGTGTGCCTGTGATAAGACTAGTGAAGGCCATGGGGGGAGTGGTGATCCTGTGGTGGAGGAGGCTTACCCGGTGGAGGTCCTGGTGGAGGCTCTGTATGAGGTGGTCCTTGGCGGCAAGTTCTGAGTGCTGCAGCTCCAGTTCTTGCATCGCCGCCTCCACCTTCTCATCCTTCTCTGCCACCTCCTGCTCCAGCTGGCCTATTTCTCTCCACCTTCTCTTCCACCTAAAAGACACACAGGTGAGTCAGCTGTTGTCTCTTCACAGATGCTACTCCTTCTGCTTCTATTTTGCTACACATCCAAATTGTTTACCTACTTAGAATGAACAGAAAATGACTTCAGGAAAAGGTAAATAAGTGCAAATGGTTATGATACAAGTTTTTTTTAAACAGTACAGTATAGAAACATACTTATTTTCTTTTATTTAGGAGGTAAGGAAAAAAACAAAATCCTGACACATCTCACCTCCTTCCTGAGATTGGAAAGGTCTTCCTCCAGGACAGCTGCTGTGTCCTGCCTCTTTGCCAGCTCCTCCTCCAGCTCCTCCACTCGGCCCTCTAGCTCCACTACCCGCTCCCGTAGTTTCTCCACCTCACTCCCCTCCTCCTCCTCCTCCTCCACCCCCGGCAACTGCTGCTCATAATTACTGACCACTGAACCTTCCTCAGCAGCAGGGGTGGGCTGGCTCCTCTCCAGGGCTGCAGTGTCTGGAGCCACTGATGGCAAGCTGAACACACCTGAGGACAAAGATGACACAGCTGTCTCAACCACATCCATCCACACATGTTTGATATTATGAGTCTGACTCTATGCTGCAAAAAGACACATGTATTGGGGAGTGCACACACACACACACACACACACACACACACACACACACACACACACACACACACACACACACACACACACACACAAATCTGCAACATTGTTCAAGGATCAACAACTGAACAAAATCATATAGGGAGCATTAAAAGAAAATTACATGAATTTATACATGAGGATAATGGGTGGGTAGGTATGTTTCATGCAGGGAATGACCATGTGTAGGCCTGATGGCTTCTTGATTCTTCCCTTATTTTCTTATGTTCCTATAAACCTGGAGAATAATCTGTAATTCAAACTTCTATACTTAGGTTATAAGAACAAAAACACCCTGATGCACACAGTAAATCTCTATATGCTTTGTCTGGATAAATACTAACAAGACACAGGAACCTGGTCACTTTAAAATTAACTCGAGTAAGCCCAGCAACTTGGCTCAACCCCAAGACATCACTGAACCCCTGGGACCACACTGCCGGCTGACTGCTCAAGGTGAGAGGGCTGCAGCCTGGGGTGGGCGGGGGCAGCTTAGCCCTTGCTGACTGGCTGTGTGGCTCTTCTCTTATTTTTTGTACAGTTGCAGTGTTCTTTTACAAGTCTAATAACCTTATGCATATGTAGAGAGAGAGAGAGAGAGAGAGAGAGAGAGAGAGAGAGAGAGAGAGAGAGAGAGAGAGAGAGAGAGAGAGAGAGAGAGAGAGAGAGAGAGAGAGAGAGAGAGAGAGAGAGAGAGAGAGAGAGAGAATTATCAAGCTCATAAAAAAGTAAACTCTGGAATTTTTGTCTCCCTCATTTTTTCCCTTCTTACTAAGACTTGGAGTATTCAAATGCAGGAGAGGCAAATGAAAACACCTTAACTAAACTGGCTAACCACACTGAAAGCCTTTACTGCACAGCTTTTTTGGTGGAGAGATGATTAGGCAACTTTTTTAAAATCCTGAAGCCTTTGATCAGCAATCTTAACATGTAGAAATAAATGAATATGCAAATACAACACTTAAAACAAAACAGGAGACAAGTGACGCACCTTGTACCGGGGAGTGTGCTGTGAGGGGGTTAGGGTAGGAGGTCAGGTCAAGGGGGTCACTGGAAGGGTTGAGGGCAGCTTCCCCATCCTCTGTGCTGAATGCCAGGCCGCACAGTTGAGTCAGCTCCCCCAGGCGGCCCTGTGCCCCCTGCTGCAGCTGCTCACAGTACCCGTCCACCTCCTGCAGGGCCACAAAGACTGCATTAGTAACAGTGTCTCTCCTCCTCTTCCTCCTCCTTACTCCTGTATTCAAAGACTGCATTAGCACCAGGTCCCCTCCTCTCCCGCCTTCTATATTCAAGTTCCAACGGATGGTAACTTGCATAACTAAGGCACTAAAGCTTATTATATTAAGTTAGAAAAGGCTGATATTGGTCACTATGTAGTCCTCACCTCTCCCTACTCCCTCCCTCTTCCTATATTCAAGCCCCAAAGGACGGTGACTAGCATAACAAAGTAGTAGTAGTAGTAGTAGTAGTAGTAGTAGTAGTAGTAGTAGTAGTAGTAGTAGCAGCAGTAGTAGTAGAAATAATAATAATAATAATAATAATAATAATAATAATACATTGCACAAGTAGCAGTCAGTGAGCAAGTGAGCTGCAGTACTCCATTAACTGATGTGTTTGCACTAAGATGCCGCCCTTCCATTCACGAACTCACTACGTAGTCATGTACACTCACTCACCCCTCACTCGTGGCAAGAAGAAGAAGAAGAAGAAGAAGAAGAAGAAGAAGAAGAAGAAGAAGAAGAAGAAGAAGAAGAAGAAGAAGAAGAAGAAGAAGAAGAAGAAGAAGAAGAAGAAGAAGAAGAAGAACAACAACAACAACAACAACAACAACAACAACAACAAGAAAAGAGAGAGAGAGAGAGAGAGAGAGAGAGAGAGAGAGAGAGAGAGAGAGAGAGAGAGAGAGAGAGAGAGAGAGAGAGAGAGAGAGAGAGAGAGAGAGAGAGAGCCCCCCCAAAAAAATACCATCTTTGAAGTCAATATTTTGCGTTACCCTTATATTTGTTTTTCTTACGCCGGAAATCTTCTTGTCGGGTTGTTTTGTACGTGTGTGTGTGTGTGTGTGTGTGTGTGTGTGTGTGTGTGTGTGTGTGTGTGTGTGTGAGTGTCTAAGTGTGTGTTTTTTGGCGTCTACCTCCGTCTAGTCTGTTTCCTCAAGTCTCGCCTCAGTCAGCTCGCCAGATTGAATACCTGTCTGTCTGTCTCGCCGCGTCTTATCTATACCACATTCACCACGCTTTTTGAATCACACTCGTCTCTCGCTTTGCTGGGGAGGAAACTGTGTTGTTTTGCTATCCTCCTGTACTTGATGAGAGAGAGAGAGAGAGAGAGAGAGAGAGAGAGAGAGAGAGAGAGAGAGAGAGAGAGAGAGAGAGAGAGCCCAGCCTTGCCGCGACCCTGTGCCGCCACCCACCTTCTGCAGTGCCTGGATCTGCTGGTTGAAGTGTTCAGTCTCCAGGGCGTGCTGGTGGCGGGCCTGGGCGAGTTGCTCCTGGTAGTGGTGCTCCAGGCTGGCTAGGGCCGTGGACGCCTGCCGCACCAGCTCCTGTTTATCGTACAGCTCCTGCTTCAGCGCCTCCGTCTCCACCTGCGTCAGGAGAGTCAGGGAGATAGGAATGTTATAGGGTTGTTTATAAAAGGATTGCGTAGGGTGACAATAGCCATCACTGGTATTTGTCTAGTGGGGTTAATGGAGGTTAGCTTGTTTTGCTAACCTAACTAACGGAAAAGTAAACTGATTGATGTTCCTGTAATTCTAAGCGCCTTTTTGTCTTTTTTTTTATGTACTTTCTCTATCAAAATAAAAGAAAATCATCTCTCTCTCTCTCTCTCTCTCTCTCTCTCTCTCTCTCTCTCTCTCTCTCTCTCTTAATAATAATAATAATAATAGTAATAATAATAATAATAATAATAATAATAAGTAAGAATCAATAATATAAAACAGTAAAAGAACAGCGCATCTCTCGTGTCTCTTCACACTGGCGCACCTTGAGTTCAATGTTAGTCCTGTAGAGGTCGTCCTTGTCGTCTCGGTCGCACTTCTGTCCCATGCGCTCCTCCAGGAAGTAGATGCGGAGCTTGAGGGCGAAGTTGTCCTTCTTCAGGGTGGCTAGCTGCTCCTCGTACTCCTTCATGGTGCGCCCGCGGAAGGGGGACGCCTTGCCCGGGGAGCGGCCCGCCCCAGGACACTGTGCACGGGGAGGAAGAGGGGATGGTGAGAGGGGGTAGTGATAGTGATAGCGAGAACAACAACAACAACAACAACAACAACGAAGGGATGGCGGCATAAGGTCAGAGGTCAATGAAGGGAACGGGAGAAAGGAAACTGATCACAGGAAGCGGAAGGAGGGGACAAGAGGGCAGGTCAGGTCAGGTCACGGGATCACGCACTTGGGTCTGGGGTCAAGAGGAGAGTGAGGGGAAGCTGGAGGTCAAATTACGAGACTTGGGTAGGAGGCTGTGAGAGATGCGAGGTTAGGTTATATTGGGTGGGGGTGGGGCTTGGTTAGGTTAGGTTGGGTAGGTTTCTAAAAGTTAGGTTAAGTTAGGTTAGGTTAGGTTAGGTAAGGCAAGGTAAGGTAAGAATGAATTAAGTTTTGTTAGGTTAGTTTAGGTAAGGTAAGGTTGGGTTAGTTAAGCATAGATGAGTAACGTAAGGTAAAGTAAGATACGATATGATATATTAAAGTAAGGCACATGAAAGTAAGAGAAGGTAAAGTAAGAGGTCATGAAGTAAGGCAAAAAAGGCAATTAAAAAGAATGAAAGGTCAGATCAGGTCAACTCAGGTCATACTTACAGGATATTTGACCGCTGGCATTGGAGTCGAGGCTGGACGCATCTTGCAGCTGTCCGGGTGAGCCACTACAGGGAGAGAAAGAGACAAAAGTTACCCAGGTGGTCAGGTTATCCACACTTCCTATCACCACACTGGCCCACCGCCATATGACCCTGGTGTTGCTGCGTTACATCAAAAATATTACAAATCAATCGATCATTTTCCTCCTAAACTGAATCTTTTACAAACACTTCGTCTTCACTATACACATACCTTTATTTTTAGATGAAGGAAATAGAAAAAAAAATAAATAAACTTCATCTATACTATACGCACGGTTTATTTATCATTATAGGTAAGAAGTAAACAAAGAAAAAAACGTGGGTAGGAAAAGAAAGAAGAGTGAAAGAATAAGTACCATAAATTGCCACAGCCACAAACATTGTACCCTTCCCAGCAAAACAAAACAAGATTAAACATGAAAGACGAAATAAGTACCAGGGACTATCACACCCACAGACATTGTACCCTTCCCCAGCGATAAGGAAGCTGTAGATTAAGTGTCCCCTCAGCCACACATCCACACAAACGCTTAGTTACCACAAAACATTAACCAGAAAAACAAAAACAACACAAATCCACCCAAACATCCACATACATCCCTTGTCCTATCCACCATCACCGCTAGACCACCATCATCCACCCAACGGTCAGCTCCACATAAAGGAACCGTTACCATCCCTCCCAGGACTCCACTCAACACGCACCCCTCCACCGCCCTCCACTCAGATCCCACCTCATCCCACCCCTGTCACCCTAACCTCCACCCACCCGGCGAGCAATGTAAAGCGTAGCATGAAAGAGATACGTACACACACACACACACACACACACACACACACACTCTCTCTCTCTCTGCTTTTCTTTCTTTTCATATCTTTTATACTTTCTCCCTTTTCTTATTTATCTACTTTTCCTTTCGTTATTTCTCTTTCTACTCATTTCTTTGTCACTATTCTTTATTTTCTCTCTCTTCCTTTCTTTCTATCATTCTCTTAATCTTTTCTTCTCCTTTTCTTCCTATTTTCTTTATACACTCTTCATTTGTTATTCATTATTACATCATTTACATAACATAGTAATCTTATTATTATTATTTCTATTATTATTATTATTATTATTATTATTATTATTTTACTTAGTATTAATCAATTTATTTTTACTTTCATTCTTTACTACTGTTCTTCAAGGTTACTACTCTCTCTCTCTCTCTCTCTCTCTCTCTCTCTCTCTCTCTCTCTCTCTCTCTCTCTCTCTGTGTGTGTGTGTGTGTGTGTGTGTGTAAACATACATAGCTCTATACATGATACGCAACCAGCTGTGGAGTTGTGTGTGCCAGCTCGAAGACGTCACTGAGAGAGAGAGAGAGAGAGAGAGAGAGAGAGAGAGAGAGAGAGAGAGAGAGAGAGAGAGAGAGAGAGAGAGAGAGTTAGGTAAGATACTTTGCCTACATGTCCCAATCCCCGCCTCTCTCTCTCTCTCTCTCTCTCTCTCTCTCTCTCTCTCTCTCTCTCTCTCTCTCTCTCTCTCTCTCTCTCTCTCTCTCCTTGTAACGCTTGCAACACCGGCTTCAGAATAATTGTCCTGTCCATCTTTCTTCCCTGGGTTCACGGAGGAGGAGGAGGAGGAGGAGGAGGAGGAGGAGGAGGAGGAGGAGGAGGAGGAGGAGGAGGAAGACAGACTAAAAAAATTCAGATTAAGAAGAACGGCAGAAAAGGAGATGGTGGTAGAGGAGGAGGAGGAGGAGGAGGAGGAGGAGGAGGAGGAGGAGGAGGAGGAAGACAAACTAAAAAGATTCCGATTAAGAAGAACGGCAGAAAAGGAGATGGTGGTAGAGGAGGAGGAGGAGGAGGAGGAGGAGGAGGAGGAGGAGGAGGAGGAGGAGGAGGAGGAGGAGGAGGAGGAGGAGGATGGGTTCAATCAAAGGAGAATAATTTTTGCCAAGGGCCTCGCTGGCTTGACGCAGAGAGAGAGAGAGAGAGAGAGAGAGAGACTACAACCCACACACCACCGCTCACACAACAAGCATCAAATGAATTTAAACTCACGTATCAATCACTGAGTTGTGTCTCCTGCCGCACACGTAACACATTGCACCTGTAACACCAAGCAACACTAACACCGGTATTTTCACGGGTCACACCAGCAGTAAAGGCCCCAGTGGTATTGAGATAGCAGTAGTATTTTGAGGTAGTGGTGTTGCGTCGTGTATCTAAGCCCTGTATTCTCGCCTGAATCTCTCATCACGAGTATTTTCCAAGGCCACAGAGATGACAAGCCAGGTTCTCAAGAGTGTTTCCCTAGTTAATAGCACAGAAATATTGTTAATTTGTCGCTAAAAACGTAGAAACACCCTTGAAGACACGTGTCACTTGAACTAAAGGCTTCTGAATGTAGTGGAGATGCGGCGTAGAGGTGTTTCAGAATGCATACTGCCCTGCTCTCCTCTAGTTAACACAGAAATATTGTTAATCTGTCGCTAAAAACGTAGAAACACCCTTGGAGACACGTGTCACTTGAACTAAAGGCTTCTGAATGTAGTGGAGATGCGGCGCAGAGGTGTATCAGAATGCATACTGCCCTCCTGTCCTCTATATTGGCTACCGTACAGATGACGTGAGTAGTGTTATGGTAAGGCAGCCACGCAGGTCCCTTCTGTGATCGTGCCTCGGGACCCCCAGAAGATATGTCAACAGAGGTCTCCCTTCATCGTTAACTGCGTCTCTGTGTGTGTGTGTGTGTGTGTGTGTGTGTGTGTGTGTGTCCGCTAGTTCACCTTCTTCACGTTTTCTTTCTTTTGTTTCTTTTTTTTGTTGATGTGAAGGGAGTTGAGTAAAGGGGTAAAGAAGAAGAAGAAAAATAAGAATAGGAATACGAATAAGAGGAGGAAAAGAAAAGAAAGAATGAAAGAAAAGAAAAAAAAAACGTTAATCCCTGTTCCCTTTAGTAAAACACCAATTAATTCCATAGCAAAAAAAAAAAAAAATTCTACATTACAAGAACGAACGAACGAATGAAAAAGGAAAGAAAAAAAAACGAAGAAGAAAAAGAAAGACAACTCTACAAATAATAATAATAATAAAAAAAAGGGTGTTGCGACAGAGCCAAGACTTCTGCAACGCTCGGAGCAAGATGAGGAAGGGATAAACCAAACATCTTCTCAACTTTCGGCCACCTAACTTCACTTGCAAAACTTTGGTTGTTGAGAACATGGGAAGTGGTGATGCCAGTGTGACGGTGACTGCGACTCTCTCTCTCTCTCTCTCTCTCTCTCTCTCTCTCTCTCTCTCTCTCTCTCTCTCTCTATTCCTCTTCTTCGTATTTCCTTTCTGTTCCTTTCCGGTTTCGTTATCAGTTTATACTTCTCCTATTTTTATTCTTTTCTCTTTTTCTTCTTCACTCTGTCTTCCCCTCTCTCTCTGTTACTCGTTCTTCCTCTTTTTCCTATTTCCCTTTCTAAAATGCTAAACCTATTTTTTTTGTTTCTTTAATTTTTTTTTTTCTCTCTCTCTCTCTCTCTCTCTCTCTCTCTCTCTCTCTCTCTCTCTCTCTCTCTCTCTCTCTCTCTCTCTCTCTCTCTCTCTCTCCAGCAGATACTGTCGTCTTAATATACCCTGCTGGCGGGGTGTGCAGGAAGGAAAGGGTGGGTGGCGGGAGAGTCTCGCTGCTTTTCTGTTCTACCTCCATAACACCACCGAATCATTAAAACAGTGACCGATTTGTGTAGATAGTTCATTATGAGACCAAGGGCTAGCAGTTCACCTCGCTATATTTAGCAGCACCACGCAACCTCTGTACCTGCGTAGCATAACAATAGCGGAGGTAGAGGGAGGTGCTAACATTGCAAAACAAATTCTCACCTGACTTAAGACTGTACTGGTGAAAACATTACAGCGCCCTGCTTCCTTCATTTCACAGGTTGTCGTGGAGGTTAGGGTGTGGTGCTTTCAAAGGTGTTTTTTTAAGGGTGTTTTTAAGTGTGTTTAAATGTGTGTGTGTTCATAAGTGTAGCAGCAGTGACAGTTTAACAAGAATTCTGCATTATTGACAGGAATAGTATTTATAGAGGCTTCAGAGAGAGAGAGAGAGAGAGAGAGAGAGAGAGAGAGAGAGAGAGAGAGAGAGAGAGAGAGAGAGAGAGAGAGAGAGAGATTGACGTCAAGGGATTTCAGTCACACTCAACCTAACCTAACATGACTTTAATATAATGATGCTGTGTGTGTGTGTGTGTGTGTGTGTGTGTGTGTGTGTGTGTGTGTGTGTGTGTGTGTGTGTGTGTGTGTCGGTAAAGGAAACAATGATGCAATGAAAGAAAGGAGGAAAATTTTGATAAGGATGATATGCAATAAATATAAAAATAAAAAAAAATGCGCGAACAATGAAGGAAGGAAGGAAGGGAGGAAAGGAAGGAAGGAAGGAAAGGAAGGAAAGGTATCTGATAATGAATATGAAGGAATAAAGATATGAAGGAAACGAAAGGGAAAGATGATAAGGAGATGAAGAGAGAGAGAGAGAGAGAGAGAGAGAGAGAGAGAGAGAGAGAGAGAGAGAGAGAGAGAGAGAGAGAGAGAGAGAGGGTATAAAGGAGGGAAAATGGCAGAAGAATGAAGAGACAGGAGAATGAAGGAAGACATGAAGAGAAATATCTAGGAGGAAGAGGAGGAGGACAATTTTGGCCATTTTTCTTCAAAAGAAGAACGTTATCATCGACAGCAACAACAACAACAACAACAACAATAATAATAATAATGTTAGTAACTGGCGGTTAAAGGAGATGATACGAGGTGCGCTGGGAGAGGAGGAGGGGGAGGAGGAGGAGGAGGAGGAGGAGGAGGAGGAGGAGGAGGAGGAGGAGGAGGAGGAGGAGGAGGAGGAGGAGGAGGAGGAGGATGGCTTTAATCAAAGGAAGGTCACTTTACCAAACACTCAGAGAGAGAGAGAGAGAGAGAGAGAGAGAGAGAGAGAGAGAGAGAGAGAGAGAGAGAGAGAGAGAGAGAGAGAGAGAGAGAGAGAGAGAGAGATAATCAAGACACACAACATGGTAACCCCGCCCATTACAACCCCCAAACCCCACAGTTAAAACACCCCCTACACACACAGACACACACACACACACACACATACACACGCTAACAACCCATTGACAACCTAACAACTTACTCCTGAATCAAAGAATTATGTCGCCTTCCACAGGTGCGGCACATAGCACTCTTAAAACAAGCACTGGCACCACAAGTCGTCTTAGAAGCAGTAGTAGTAGTAGTGGTGATGGTGGTGGTGGTGACGGAGGCGCTGACGAAGGAGGTAGTGGTGGTGGTGGTAGTGGCCTTAAAACCTATGGTCGTACTGTGGGGTGCCCTTGCGTGTTCCTGTCTTCTATATACCCTCGCCTGTCTGTCTGCCTCCTCCTCCTCCTCTTGAAAAGTCACCTGTTTATCTCCCTCCCCTTCCCCGGTCCCCTAATCACATGTGCAGGGTGCCAGCTAATACATATACTACCCACGTCATTACTGCAAGGGGGAGGGAAGAGGTGGGGGGAGATGGCGTGG
>NC_087179.1:16021879-16026879 GCF_035594125.1 Scylla paramamosain | reverse complement strand
AGACGAGGAGAAGGAGAAGGAGGAGGAGGAGGAGGAGGAGGAGGAGGAGGAGGAGGAGGAAGTCGAGGAAGACCCAAAGAAAAAACACGTCCTCCTTTCCCCTTAGTCGCCACACCCTAAAACACACACACACACACACACACACACACACACACACACACACACACACACACACACACACACACTCAACTAACCATAACAAAACACACAGTACCTCCTCCAACATAACGCCAGCACAGTTTCATCTCCTCGCCTCCTCTTTCGGCAGAACTAAACGAAGGTAAACAAACCCTTCTCTTGTAGATAAACGTGGGGCTTTTGTACTGTAATATAAAAACTTACCCTAAAAAAAACTTTGGAGTTATAAAAGAGGGAATTTTCATGAGCGATATTAAAGTTAAGATACAAAACTGACCACACTCTTCAAAAAAAAAAAAAAAAAAAAAAAAAAAAAAAAATAAAAATAAAATAAAACAGAATAAGCACAAAAACTTTAAACTAGTCCAGAGCAAAATGCCTCGAAATTAAAATCTTCAATATATATCTGTGTAATGAATAAAAAAAAATAAATAAATAAACAAATAAATAAAATAAATAAATACAAAAAATTAACCACGAAAACTTATACGATTCAAGAACAACATGACTAAAGTAACGTAGACTGGAGACCGTATGTGGCTGTGGTTACGTGAATGCGTGATAACTGTGGGATGTGGTGTGCTGCTTCCGTGATAACCTGAGTGTGCTGTGAGTAGATGCTGCGGTGTGATGTGTCTGTGATGGGGCGACACGGCACATCAGCAGCAGGAAGGGCGGCATGAGGAGGATGGGCGTGTGATGTAGGCGGCGTGTATATATTAAGACAGGGACCATCACCACCACCATCACCACCACCACCACCACCTAATCGTCTTAGTGATGGATGAGAAATGAGAGGCTGTGAACTAGTGATGGGTGTGTATGGGTGGTGTGGATGGGGAGTGTATGCATGGGTGACTGAAATGATGGGTATTGAATGGGTAAGGCTGTGGGGCGTGGCTAATTAAGACTATATGTAGGGTGGGACGCAAACACACACACACACACACACACACATACACACACACACAGGTATATACAGGTAGTGACTAAGGGAGGGTGGGTGGGTGGATGGGTGTGTGTGTGTGTGTGTGGGTTTTGCAGGGGGGGTGGGGGGGGGTAGATTAATGGGCGAGGGGTGGGGGGGGAAGGGCCATAAACGTCCTTTCTTGATTAATGTTAGCAGGATTAGAAACAAAAAAAAAAAAAAAAAAGAATAATGAATAAAAGAAAGATGAAGAAGAAAAATAGTGAAATGAATGAATAAATAAGCTTTTTATTTGCTCTCTAAAATGATAATGTGGAAAAAAAAGGGAAAGAAAAGAAGTTTGGTGTGGGAGAGGAAGTGGTGTGGGTGCTGAAGTGTGGGCGTGTGGGTGTGGATGGTGTGTGAGGTGCGGACTCTCTCTCTCTCTCTCTCTCTCTCTCTCTCTCTCTCTCTCTCTCTCTCTCTCTCTCTCTCTCTCTCTCTCTCTCTCTCATCACTTTTTTTCCTATCTTTTTCATCAACAGAGACAAGCCAAGGATAGCAAGAAATATACGAGGAGGAGGAGGAGGAGGAGGAGGAGGAGGAGGAGGAGGAGGAGGAGGAGGAGGAGGAGGAGGAGGAGGAGGAGGAGGCGGCTGTCAGTACAAGGTAAAGGGTTAGATAACACCCTCCTTTCCACCTCTTTTATCTCCCCTCACAAATTTCCCCTTATCCTCCCCTTCCCCCTTTCCCTCACCCATCCCCCACACACTAAACATCCCAAAGAGGGAGAAGGGAAAAAAAAAAATAAAGGGAAATAAAATTGACAAAGAAACACTAGAGTAATTTCCCTCTATAGCTTCATTGTTCGTCTTTCCCCTCAACATCATCCCCTCAGAGACTAATATTCCTTTCCCTCCCTCCCCTCTCCCTTACCTACAAGAGGGGAGAGGAGGTGAGGGAAACACAGCTCAATTTACAGGTAAGGACTGGAAAAGGGAGGAGAAAGGGAGGAAACGAGAGAAGAGGAGGAGGTAGATAGAAAACGTGAGTATGGAAGCGAAGGGGGGAAACAGAATGAACGTTTAAGAAAGATAGGAAAGAAGGGATGAGAGGAAGGAATCAGGAAAGGGAGAGGAGAGGAGAGGGAGAGAGAATAAAAGGGGGGAAGATGAAAAGGAGGGAAACAAGGGGAAAGGAAGTGAGGATGAAGGGAAGTAGAGGGGAAGCGAATGAGGGAAAGAAATAAGAGAAAGAAAGAAGGAAAAGTTGAAATGATGAAAGACTAGAACGAGAATAAGGAAAAGGGGAAGAAAAGCAGAAGGGAGAAAATAGGAGAGAAAAGAGAGGGAGGAGAGGAGGGAGAGAGAAAAGAGGGGAGGAAAGAGAGAGAAGAAAAGAGGGGAGTAACGAAAGGTAAGAAAGGAGGGGAGGAACGGAGGTGGGGAGAGAAAAGATGGGGAGGAAAGGAAGAGAGGGGAGAAAAAGGGAAAAATGGTAAAGGTGATGGTGGGAAGAATGTGTAATCATAAAAAAGGGAGAGGAATGGGGAGAAAGACGAAGTAAGGGGAAAGGGAGGAACGGAGGGGAGAGAAGGAGGGAGGAATGGAGGAAAAAAAAAAGAGGAAAAAAAGTGTCTACATGAAAGTAAATTTAGTCACTCTCTCTCTCTCTCTCTCTCTCTCTCTCTCTCTCTCTCTCTCTCTCTCTCCTCTCTCTCTCTCTCTCTCTCAGGTAAGTAGCTTTTAATCATTCATCAATCATCTTGTCGTGATTGGCCACACACACACACACACACACACACACACACACACACACACACACACACACACACACACAGATTAAAGGAATGGTTTGGTTTGACGCTGACAACACACAAAGGAAGAGTTAAAGGAGACGTACCACAAGGAAATACAAAGAAACAACATGGAATACAAAGAAAGAACAAAAAAAAATACGCAACACAGATCAAACGGAATGAAATGAAATCCTGAATCGACAGAAAACGTTTATCATCATTTTATTTTTGTTGCGTAAAGAAAAAAAAAGAAGAAGAAAAAAAAAACTGACGATGGAAACAGAGAAAGTGACAGTAAATTTCAAATAATAATAATAATAATAATAATAATAATAATAATAATAATAATAATAATAATAATAACAATAATAGAAAGAAGCATCACATTGTAATAATTCTTGGAAGGAGAGAAAGAGAAAAGCGTAGGAGGAAAAGATTAGCGTAACAGTATTCTCTCTCTCTCTCTCTCTCTCTCTCTCTCTCTCTCTCATCTCTCTCTCTCTCTCTCTCTCTCTCTCTTTCAGGTAAATTGTTTGGCTTTCTCTCTCTTTTTACAACCTAATTCCTTCTTTTATCTTAGTCTTCATCAGTCTCTCTCTGTTTTTCTTCCTTTTCTACACCTTCCTTTCTCCTTTGTCTTTGCCCTCCTCTATCTGTCTGTCTGTCTGTCTGTCTGTACACGTCTGTATCTTTGTGTACGTGTGTATAGTGGCATGTCTGTCTGTCTGTCTGTTCGGCTTGCTTGCTTTTTTGTGTGTGTATCAAATAATAAGGATTTATTTACTGTATTTCTTCCTAATGTCTGTCTTTTTACGTGTCTCTGTTGACGAAATGCATGTCTGGTCTGTCTGTCTGTATGTATGTCTAGTTTTTCCTTCTCTTTGTTTTATTTGAATCTGGTTATACGTTGTACGTGTGTGTGTGTGTGTGTGTGTGTGTAAATCAAATGAGTACACGTTAATCCACCAACCTATTACTGTTATCTATCTCCTTATGGCAATCTTCCTACCTATTAACCTAGCCGTCTATTAATGTCCTGACCTTTTCAATCTGTCTGTCTGCCTACCTGTCTGCCTTTCACGCCTCCCTGCCTCTCTGCCAGACCGTCAGTGCAATACCTGGCTGCTAATCCCCGCCTGGTACACCCTACCATGTTTACCTGTCAGTGATTAATTAAGGACTTGCCCCTGCACCTGTGATGGACCTTACCTGAGAGGAGTGCATGGGTGAGGCGTGGTAGGTGTGGGTGGCGTAGGGCCTGTGGGCGTGATGGCGACCCGCCCACCCCCGCCAACATTAAACATGGCGTGGGTGTGCGAGTTGTACAAAGGGCGCGGGTGCCTTGCTGTGGGCGTGGGTGCCTTTCTTGCCGTGGGCGTGAGTGCTTAAGCTTGCAGTGGGCGTGGGTGGCTTAAACTACAGTTGGCGTGAATGTCTTGCTGTGGGCGTGGGTGCCTTGATATGGGCGTGGGTGCCTAAGCTTGAGATGGGCGTGAGTGCCTTTATTGCCGTGGGCGTGGGTGCCTAAGCTTGAGATGGGCGTGAGTGCCTTTATTGCAGTGGGCGTGGGCGTGTGGGTGCCGAGGCTTCCAGCTGGGCGTGAGTACCTTTATTACAGTGGGCGTGGGCGTGCGGGTGCCGAGGCTTCCAGTTAGGCGTGGGTGCCTTTATTGCGGTGGGCGTGTGGGTGCCGAGGCTTGCAAACGGGCGTGAGGTGGCGTGGGGTGGAGGGAGGGGGAGTGCAAGTAACCGATACGACAAGAAACACGAGGAAGCTGAACACAAACAGCTGGTGCAACACAGGGGATGGCCACGGACAGACACTCTACACGGGGACCAGCGCAACTAAATAAACACAAGCACATTCACACACACACACACATACACACACACGCACTCTACATGTCTCCTTAGCACTTCACTATCTGTCTTTCCTTAATACATAACTAAACGCTAATCTTTTCTCTATCACTCCCTCTTATCTCAGTCTAGTTCTCGTCATGGCGAACGGAGAGGTCAGGGGAGGTCAAATGAGGTCAACACAAAGGCAGGTCATCCCGATAGGACCTCGCCATGGCTACGCAACACTTAGAGTAAGGGACTAGTAAGCTGTCTGATGGGGGAGGAGGAAGGCTGCACTGCGCATCCTCTTCTGCG
>NC_087179.1:15991879-16016879 GCF_035594125.1 Scylla paramamosain | reverse complement strand
CAAATCTTCACTAGTGCCGAATACATAAGCAGCAAACATTGATAAGACTTTTCTTTTTTTTTTCCTTACCTGGCCTTCCCAATAAACAAACCAAAAAAAAAAAAAAAAAATACAATTTCCTCCATTACAACAGTACACTAGTTATAATAAATACAGATTAACACAGGTAAACATTAATATGAGTGGTGGAAGCAGCATTTTTCCCCATAAAATTGGATAATATTTTTTTTACCAGTGCTTGGATGACTGGCACTGGCCTTTGTTGTTTGGCCTTTTGTTGCCCTTGACCAGAACCCCGTACATAAAAGAAAACAGTAATAGTAGTAGCAGCAGGAGGAGGAGAAGTGGTAGAGGAGGTGGGTTAGAGCAGTACCTGGGGGGCGGGTGGGGATCAACGGGTAGCTCCTGAAGGGCGGCGGCCAGCGAGCTCTGCGTCCTCAGCTCCTCTCCACTCAACGTCAGCCTCTTCAGCAGCTCCGCGTAGTTGAAGCTGATGTCCCCTACCTGCGAGAACGGTTTGTCAGCCATGGCTCGTCACTATTCACCATAAAAGAAGTATTTCCGTTAACTGGTTTACACTGCTCCCTGTCAAACCCTCGCGGCTGTTGATGTGTTTCCCTGCCTGCAACGGATTACAAACCAACGTTACTGGTTTATTTTGACTAACTTTACCTCTGGATTTCCTTAACTCGATATAAAAAATAGTATAATTAAAATCATGGTCAGTTCCATCGCTACTTCCTAATATGTGGTTTAAATACGTGTTTTATTATTATTATTTATTTTTCATTCATCTGCCGTTGAAAATTCTACTCTGTGATTGGTCAAACGTTCACTTCTCATCCAGGGAGGGTTAATTTCACGGCCATCAGGACGTATTAACATTTGTGCTGCTTGTAAAATTTGATACTGCATTTTCTAAACCAGTGACATAGTGGAAAATGAATGAAAACTGCGCAAATATAAACGTGAAATGATTCAAGCCATACAAAAGAAAACGGATATCAATAAGAGAAAATGGACTATTAAGGGGTAGACTGCAAGAAAGTTTCGAGCAGCCTTGGCCTTTGGGGAAAGAGAGAGAGAGAGAGAGAGAGAGAGAGAGAGAGAGAGAGAGAGAGAGAGAGAGAGAGAGAGAGAGAGAGAGAGAGAGAGAGAGAGAGAATTTATCTTTCCTTAATAGTGTTATACTATACATAAAAAAAAAGTGTAACGGTAAGACGGAGGTTGACGGCGGTGGTAATAGTGGTGTAAGATGGGAGGGATGCATGTGTATGTGTATGTGCGTGCGTGTGTGTGTGTGTGTGTGTGTGTGTGTGTGAGGTAAGAAACATGAACTGTAGGACCTTTCAGGAATGGCCACGCACGCTGAAGGACCTTTCGCCGAGCCTGGAGCCGCGAGGGACAGAAAACGGTATATTTTGTCCACGGGGGAGGAATATTTACCACCCCCCACCTCCTCACCACCGCTCCTTTTCCCCCTTCTTGTAATCAATCCCGCCCAATGTTGCGGTGGATATTTTTTTCCCACCAAGGGATGGAATCCAGCCAATTTCGCAGACGTTAAAATAACTGGTGACATTTCCCAAACGTAACTGTAATCGAGGCAATGACGAAAATACCAACAAGGTCTGATTTCGTGATACAAGCAAGGAACATGTAATCAGAGAGAGAGAGAGAGAGAGAGAGAGAGAGAGAGAGAGAGAGAGAGAGAGAGAGAGAGAGAGAGAGAGAGAGAGTGTGTGTGTGTGTGTGTGTGTGTGTGTGTGTGTGTGTGTGTGTGTGTGTGTGTGTGTGTGTGTGTGTGTGTGTGTGTGTGTGTGTGTGTGTGTGTGTGTGTGTGTTATGCTATACAGACCCCTCACAAGAAGACTCCCAGCACATAAATCCAGTCATATTTTTTTAATAATGAGGAACCTTGCAGTGATGAGAAATCCATTACATTAGAAAGCCAGAGAAAACGGGGCGGGGAGGGTCACGGGTTGCACAGCGGGGGGTCTTGCTGGTGACGGAGCAAACTGAGCTTATGGAGCTGAGAGCAAAGGACGCCCGGGATAGGCTGGACTAACCTTGACACCGATAATTCTGTCCATTAAAGTCATCATCACGGACAAGCATTCCATTAGCATAAATCATCGCTACTGCAGAAGGCGGGGACAGACAGGGCCTCATAAAAACAGTGTATATACAATGCACAAGACGTCTGTTCCCATTACAAGACGTGGGTTTCAGGGACGTCCAAACAGTGAGTGTGTGTGTGTGTGTAAGGCAGTGTACACCAAGGTTATCAAGTGTCTACTCAAGCTGAACTCAAGTAATGATAAAGAAAAACTAGCTGTCTTGCTCCCTGATGAATTATTTTGAGAAATATCCGGATCACATTTTACAACTATAAGCAAGTGGTGGTGGTGGTGGTGGTGGTGGTGTTGTGATACGTTGCCACATTGCACGATCATTTTTTCCCTTTGTTAATTTACACATTTTTTCCCCTGCAAGCGTAACGGGGAAGTGGTTTGTCTTGGACACTTGAGACTGTTTGTGTGCCAATACTTCCGTGAGGACCATGCCGGGGAGCGGGGAGCGGGGCGGAGTGACATGCAAGCACTGGACGGCAGCTGGTCGTGTGATAAGGGCGCGTGATGTAAGATAATCCCGCACAAGCCGATAAGGAGGTAAGCGGGGCGACGAGGGGACATGGCACGGGGCAGCAAGCTTCTAGTAGGGTTTCTGATTGGCAGGGGACAAAGGCTGCGTCAGGCATGCAGCAAGGGCGTCGCGGCGCACTCTTCAGCATGCTGGTGCGCGCCTCCAGTTGGTGGGGAGCAGTCATTATTTTCTTATTTGTATGAAAAGACGATGGGAAGTCTCGTGGAGAATAACTGACTGAACCACCTGTAGCTGCCTCCCTTGCCTGGCCCCTTCCCTCTCATGGCGCAACCTAGCGGCGGAGGTGCGACTGCTCCTGTAGGACTAGTGGAAATGCTGTCCAAGAGCTTTTTAATGGGATTATATGAATAACATGAACAACAGCAGCAGCAGCAGCATCAACAACAACAACAAGAGGAAAAGAACAACAACAACAATAATAATAATAATAATAATAATAATAATAATAATAATAATAATAATAATAATAATAATAATAATAATAAATAATAATAGTAATAATAACGACATTGAAAACATTGAGGATAATCACATGAATCAAACTGCCAATTGTTATGCAGCAGTTAGATTGATAAGCAGACATTTACACACAACAGAGGACACGCAGAATGGAAGGCACAGAACATTCTGCACCGATCCATAGCCTACGGGTTCCTATCGGCAGGGGGCACGCGACGACGCATGTCATGAGCGGATAGGAATTCGTGGGGAGAGGACATCCAGCGGCAGGAAGTGGGGGTGGCAAGGATAAAGGCCTTGTGCCCATAGGTCGTCCTCAAAAGTGGAATAGGATGCCCTGTGTGTGTGTGAGTGTGTGTGTGTGTGTGTTGTTCCTTTGTCATGTCCATAGGTCCATCAGTCAGTCCAGTCGCCAAGTCCTGCTCAGACCTGATCTATAAATACCAAGAGTGCCGAATTAGCGCGGTGCCGAACTCTCCAGGGCACGGTGGGCATCCTGCTGGCACGCCATATATAGGGTGGGGGGCCGGGAGACTGAGGGCGAGGGTAGTGTACGTACGTAACAAGTGTTGGGCGCCACCGGGGCTGCCAGGAGTCCATTATCAGAGTGGCTGGCTGGCTGGCCGGGAAGGGGGCGGGGCAGGGGCGGGTGTCCCCACAGAGGCCGCCGCCGTGGATGCCTCGCGGGACGTGCATGACGAGGCGGCCAACTCAGTTCCACCTCTCCTCTGCTGCAGTGTAGCGCGCCCCTCGCTCCAGCCACACCGCTTCCCCGCCCCGCCAACCCGCAAGCCCTCGCTCTCTCCTTCTCTCTTTCGCTCTCCGTCTCACCCCCCCCCTTCCCAAAAACTCCTCGGCCACGCTTCGTAAGGAGAGAACCTTCGAGGACTCCCAGCGCGACTGACGTGTCTGGCAGCGCGCTGAGCCATTTCCCGCCAAAACTCTGCCCAGAACGACGCCGCCGCCCGCACGCCACCTCCGCCCACTCCCGCCATGGCTGACATCCTCCTCTACGATGAAGGGAGTATCTTCGACGCTGACGATCCCGACTTCGACCCCAGGGAAGAGGACGATGCCAAAGTGGGTGAGTGGCGACCTGGGAGTTTAAAGAATGGCGAGACAGCGGGGAAAGGAGAGCGGGAAAAGGAGTGGGGGAGGGCGGGAGGTATGAGGGACGGGGAGCCTCATGTAAGGAGCACTGGGTACGTTTATTACGACCGTTGTTCCAAGTAGTGCTGCAGGTTATGTCTGCTTTTGTTGCGTCGTGTCTGCCAGAGCCTTCCTGCGGGCACTAGATACGATCTTTTAATTCTAACACAACGTTCTCTGTGCTGTGCCGCTGCATTTGCCGGAAGGAGAGCAACGCTGAGGGAGTAAAAGAATTCGCTCGTGTTTATTGCGTCCTCCGAGCGTCAATCCTTCTCCCTGGCTTGCTGGGATCAATGGTTCCTCGGGGCCTGTGTGGGAGCTGCGTTGAGACCACTAACCCTCCTGCAGGAGTGAGAGAAGCGCCACCACAGCTGTTTGGGAACGTGGCACTGGCAAAATAGTGACGGAATGTATCTCGTGTACATTCTCTCTCTCTCTCTCTCTCTCTCTCTCTCTCTCTCTCTCTCTCTCTCTCTCTCTCTCTCTCTCTCTCTGGCGCCAACCGTTTTCTCAATCTGGGAGGAAAGTTCCACGTGACTGACTCACTTCAGGGTGCATTTAGACTTCGTCAGGTAGTTCAGGAGACTCAAAACTCGACTCACTACTTATACCGAGAGGTAAGAATCCTGCGTAGGCACAGGGGAAGAGAAAGGTCTTGCCTGGGGGGTCATGGGGGACAGTGCCTGGTGTTCAAGATCGAATGTTAACTTTCTATTTATTGTGTGTGGCTCAGCGGGTGTCCGTGGCAGCCCGACAGACGAGGACCAGCAGGAGTTAGATGCCGCGGTGCAGGAGTGTTGATCATGCTGAGTTGAGTTGTTCCCCGATGAGACCTCGGGCTGGCGGTGACGATCCAGGTGTGATGGCATGAGTGAAAGTTCTGTTTGTGTGTGTGTGTGTGTGTGTGTGTGTGTGTGTGTGTGTGTGTGTGTGTGTGTGTGTGTGTGTGTGTGTGTAAACGTCAGCTACTGAGTTGGCTTCCGATAGGTGTGTAGCTGCCCTTGTGTGTGTGTGTGTGTGTGTGTGTGTGTGTGTGTGTGTGTGTGTGTGTGTGTGTGTGTGTGTGTGTGTGTGTGTGACAAGCACGGCTGTAAGGGGCGTGGTAAATATAGGCGGAGGAGGGTCCTCTGAAGAGAGAGAGAGAAAAAAAAAGCGATGCGGGGAGAGAGAGAGAGAGAGAGAGAGAGAGAGAGAGAGAGAGAGAGAGAGAGAGAGAGAGAGAGAGAGAGAGAGAGAGAGAGAAATCAATGCAATGAAATATAATATGGCTGTGTACATCATGTGTTATGCAAGTCGTCAAAGCTTTGAAGTCATTGAGGGAGTGGCAGGGACGCCTGAGACAGTGCCGCCTCATGAGCGTCCCCCGGTGGGCTGCGGCACCGGGGACTGACACCTCGGGGCACGGCGGGGCACGGTGCACGGGGGGTAGGCAGGTCATCGTCTGTGCCAAGATAATTCCACCGCACAATTACAGAGGTGTAATTCTTCGCCCGTAGCCTGGCGTCATTGGCCGGGCTGGCTGGTGCCTGCGTCCGCTGATTGGCTGGCGCCGGGAACTTTCCACTGGCGGGGGGTTTCGGGAGTTTCCGCGGCTACACACGCGCCCCTCGCCACCCGCCGCCCGCCGCCCTGCCTCACCCTCGCGCTGCCTCGGCGTTCTCACTTCAGTACCACGCCCACAGCGAGCCTACTGCGGCAGGTAACCCGCTTATCGGTGCCGCCCGGCACTCGCCGACCCCACGGCGCGCCGCGGACACCTGAGGCGGAACACGAAGGTGATGTCATTCTGAAATCGTGGCTTAGGGGGAGAGGGGAGGACGGGGCGGAGGTGCACACAGGCGGCTCAGGTGCACTCAGGTGACTGAAGGATGTGATGTGGAAGGGCGTCCCTGTGAGGCGCCAGGCGGCGGTCCTGGTGAACCTGATCCAGTATAGCACCGCCTGCACCGTGACTCAGCCTGCGCGGCCACGCTCACTAATTAATCCTCGGCACGGTAATGACGGCAATTTTACTCACAGACAAAGTCATGATCCAATCACTCTCAATGACCTCCCTAATGCCCCTACTTCAGGTCACTGTGACCCAGGCACTCTTTCGGGGCGCGCATCGAGTATAAATAGCATGAAATGAGTATGACATCGCCTGCCGTCATGCCAGGCACGCGCCACACCCAGGCGACACTCACCCTCGCCCTCAAGTGTTGCAGCGCCACACCATGACACTCACCTAGCGTCCTGACGCCTTAAGCTGCGCCACCTTCTTCTGCAGGGACGGCGATAGAGAGGGCACGCCCCCCACTCTCCTGCAGGGCCTCGTACAGACAAGATGGAAAGTAGCTCGTGGGGCTGCTGCTGCTGTCCCTCGGGGTGGTGGACACGGGTGGCGACATCCTGTAGGAGAGAAATGCTGATGATGATGATGGTAGTGGTGATGTTGATTGCGGGATCAAGATCAATCTACAACAACAACAAGAACAGCAACAACTACTATTACTACTACTACCAAGTTGATAGTAATAGTGAAAATCCAATAAATTCCGACGGTGCATACCACACTCTCTCTCTCTCTCTCTCTCTCTCTCTCTCTCTCTCTCTCTCTCTCTCTCTCTCTCTCTCTCTCTCTCTCTCTCTTACTCACTACCACAGACACCCTCTTATTAAGATTATCTCTATTACCCTTCGCTCCTCGTCTCTCACCCTCATTCCTGCACGCACACTCATCTCTCTCTCTCTCTCTCTCTCTCTCTCTCTCTCTCTCTCTCTCTCTCTCTCTCTCTCTCTCTCTCTCGCTGGGATGCCCCTCGGGATGTGTACACACGTGTCTTAATGGAACCGCGAAGGACGAAGAGGTTCACCCAACACCAGGCTGACTCATGGGGCGGGGCGGGGCGGGAGTGGGGATGAGAGCCAGGGGAAGCTCTTATCTCACGACTCGCTCCCTGTGCCACCACTCAAACACACACACACACACACACACACACACACACAGTAGGGAAAGGTCATGTCTGCTGGGTTACCTCGACACAGCCAGCCAAGGGTGTGTAGGTCATGTTGTTTTTTTTGTTGTCTACATAGTACTTTTGGGATCTCTATATCTGCCCTCCTTCCTCTTCCTCCTCCTGCTCCTCCTCCTGCTTCTGCTCCTGTTCCTCCTCCTCCTCCTCCTCCTCCTCCTCCTCCTTAATAGCATAGTGAGGATTTCAGGATCTGTTGCTGTTTCATTTTTCTTTGTATATTCCTCCTCCTCCTCCTCCTCCTCCTCCTCCTCCTCCTCCTCTTCCTCTTTCTCGTATCACCTGTTGAACCCTGATTTTTCTCCTCTCTTCTCTTCATTCCTTGTTTTTTTTTTCTATGCTTCTTCCTTTTCTCCACTGGTCTACTTCTCAAACTCTTTCTCCTTCTTCTATAGTCTTGTAAACCTTGAATTTCTGCTGTTATCTTTGCGCTAGTAGTAGTAGTAGTAGTAGTAGTAGTTGTTGTTGTTGTTGTAGTAACTGTTGTTTTCTCTTCTTCCCTTTCTCTTCCTTCTCATTCTCCTTCCCTAGTATTTTTTTTCTTTTCTTCTTCACTCCCTCCTTCATACCAGCTCTCTTCTTTCACATTCCTCCTCTCTCTCTCTCTCTCTCTCTCTCTCTCTCTCTCTCTCTCTCTCTCTCTCTCTCTCTCTCTCTCTCTCTTCGTCATTCAATCTACACACAGCACCCTCACACATTATTCATCCCAGCAGTCATTCCTCAAACACACACACACACACACACACACACACACACACACACACACACACACACACACACACACACACACACACACACACACGGTACCAAGGCCGTATGTCTCTCACGCACATATTTTACGTACATACATATACATACAAGCATCGTCATGATAAAAGTACTTACAACTTAACAGTCGAAGTAGTGTGTGTGTGTGTGTGTGTGTGTGTGTGTGTGTGTGTGTGTGTGTGTGTATTAGCACCTGGGTGTGATAAGAGATAGTGTTCTTATCTTTAATATTTGCTGTGGTGGTGGTGGTGGTGGTTGTGGTGGTGGTGGTGGTGGTGGTAGTGGTAGTAGTACTAATAGTAGAAGTAGAGTAGTAGTAGTAATAGTAGTAGTAGTAGTAGTAGTTAAAGAAAAACAAACAAACAAACAATAAGAGAATCATCATACTTACGAAGTCACACACACACACACACACACACACACACACACACACACACACACACACACACACACACACACACACAACTTCCTGGAGACGGACGGGCACACACGGAAATAATTGCATTCTTAAAAAAAAAAAAAAAGAGAGAGACGAGTCACCGTGATGGGACGGAAAGGGAACCAATGGCAAGGCAGCACCTCAACCCTTTGCTATTGTTTGCTATATCCGTGTAAGCAGCAGCAGCAGCAGCAGCAGTAGTAGTAGTAGTAGTAGTAGTAGTAGTAGTAGTAGTAGTAGTAGTAGTAGTAGTAGTAGTAGTAGTAGTAAGAAATATAGTAAAAAATAGTGTATCAGAGAGAGAGAGAGAGAGAGAGAGAGAGAGAGAGAGAGAGAGAGAGAGAGAGAGAGAGAGAGAGAGAGAGAGAGAGAGAGAGAGAGAGAGTACAGTATCTATTAGCACGTATTTGTAACTCATCTCTGAACACAAGTGCCACATTCGTTCAGTTAACAGTGGCGTGGTAATGCGTCTTAGGAATGATGATGAAAACTAAGAATATACATGATTTCATAATTAGGAACGCGGAAAAAAAAAGTGTGTTTCTGTCTGTCTGTCTCTCTCTCTCTCTGTGTGTGTGTCTGTCTCTCTGTGTGTGTGTGTGTGTGTGTGTGTGTGTGTGAGAGTGCGTAGTAAGTCTCGCCTCGTTTTCGTAAGACAAACATACAATAAACAACAATAATAAAGCAGACATCTCAATTAATAAGACCGCACACAAGAAAGAAAGGAAACGTAAGATTTCTGAAGAGTGCAAAAAAGAAAGATAAGTCGAGTGCTCTGTTGTAAATAAATGAATCCAGCTTTGAAATTAAAAGTGGTTGTTCTTTTCACTTTTTATTTGATCTTTTTTATTTATTTTACGTAAGTACTGGTTAGGTTATTCAACAGTTCCTTTCATTATTCATACACTTTTTTTTTTTACTGGAATATTTATTTTCCTATTATTTGTCAAGCTTTTTTTTGTATTCATTCTTCTTATTACGTATATATTATTTTGTTGTCCCATTCTACTTCCTTTTAGATTTATTCATGTATAATTTTGTCGTGTAACTTTTTTGTATATTTGTTTTATTTTGTTATTTACGTAATTGTATTCTTCATATTGATATTTACGTATAATTTTGTTGCTTTATTTTTTTTGCTTACTTATTCATTTGTTTTTTTATATGACTATTTTTTTTTTTATTAACTTATTACACTAGTTTTTCTATGTAGATTTATCCAGGTATCCATATTATCTGCAGCATTCACTATCTTCTTAACTCCTATTATGTTTATATCCTTCCTCTTTCCTTCCTTCCTTCCTTCCTCTATTTTTACTGTCGCATATCCATCCTTCTCCTTTCGTGTTTCACTTTCTTTTGTCGTTCATTGAGGTATAACACACCTGTATGCTCGTATTTCCCCGTGGCAGTGTTCTCAATAACTCCATTGTAAAACTATACATTATACACTCGTCTACATATTACATTCCTTACTGTAGGCAACACAACCCTTATTTAGAGACGTTTTACTGCCTCACCACGACTATTTTCAAAGGCCACTGACAATTAACCAGGTTCTCAATAATGTTTCTCCTTTTAATACTGCAAAAATCGTGTTAATCTGCCACTAGAACCATAAAAACACCTCTAAGAACCCGTATAATTTCAACTACAGCCTTCTGAGAGTAGTGGAGATGCGGTGCAAAAGTGTTCCGGAATATGGTTCCTAAAACACGTCTGGACATTCTTGAGGCAGTAGTGTTATGTTGTGGTCGCCCCTCACCAACTGACCTGAGAAGAAAACAAACCTCGCATTTTTTCTTTTTCTTTTTCTTTTTTTTTTTTTAGAGGAATCTTCGGCATTTTTGTGGTTTCCTGTCTCTTAAAAAGCCGACGTGTGGGAAATCCCGAGATCTAGTTAATGGAGTGAGATTCAGTTATCTCTCTCTCTCTCTCTCTCTCTCTCTCTCTCTCTCTCTCTCTCTCTCTCTCTCTCTCTCTCTCTCTCTCTCTCTCTCTCTCTCCGGAGTATATTACGTTAACCTGGCAATTGCTTCCTAAGTGTAGTCAATGAGCAGAACAGACAGGGAAAGGTGGACAAGGTTAGGTGAGGCTTAGTCTGAGGTTCCTTTACGAGTGAAGCAAGGTTCTTAACACACACACACACACACACACACACACACACACACACACACACACACACACACACACACACACACACACACACACACACACACACATACAAACACGATCTATTGTTGCGAGGATGACGAAAAAGACTATACTTGAGACACACACACACACACACACACACATACACACACACATACACACACACACACACAACAGTAGATAAAAAAAAGAATAAATAAATGACAAAATGTTAAGAAATGGAGGTATAATGATATAGAAAGTACGTACAACTTCTTCCATCATAGAAATATTGGTATCTCGAATGGACTAGAAGAAGAAGAAGAAGAAGAAAAAGAAGAAGAAGAAGAAGAAGAAGAAGAAGAAGAAGAAGAAGAAGAAGAAGCGATAGAGGAAAGAGGTGTCGATCACGTAATGGAAGAGGGCGAATATGAGAGAAATAAAGAAAATGGAAGGTATTTGAAGAGTATAAAATGAAAATCCTTTCAGCAAATAAAAATATGTGGAGGGGAGATGGGTGTGGCAGACGAGGAGTTTACTTGAAATAAAGGAAGAAGAAAAATAAACAGACAAAAGTTAATAACAAAAGAGGCAATAAAGGCAAAGGAGGGTAAAGATAGCTACGTACGTACATTTGGGAGAGACAATTAGTGGTCATAGTCTTTTGTTATGAAGCTGCTTTTGCCTTTGGTGTGCCTTCTTTGTGCGTGAAATGAATAAATAAATAATAACGCAGAAAGTGGACAAAATTTCATATAGAAAAAGGACAGCGTGTGTAGTTCAGGCCGTGTACGCTACAACGAGGTAGACATAACATCAACTACACAAACACAACATCAATTTAAAAACGTCAACACAACTGTATCTATATAACATCAACCTGACAAACTCTTATCAACAACGTCAACATCAACTACACAAACGTGACACCAATTTGACGACAACAACAACAACAACAACGTCAACACACTCAGGCAGCCTACGTCTTCTGCCATTATTGTTGTCCTCGCCCTCATCTTCATTTTGTCCTGACCTGCGTTACACATCTCTCTCTCTCTCTCTCTCTCTCTCTCTCTCTCTCTCTCTCTCTCTCTCATACATAAATATATCATCCATCATGGTGTCAAATTCACTCAGCGCCTCTTTTCCCACACTCAGAACTCCACTTTTCCTCCTCCAGATCTCATCCACTGACACATTAGTCCAGTTTTAGTGCATGACTGAAACGCCTTTGAGAATGTTAACACCTCTTGAACGGAACGTAACTCTCTCTCTCTCTCTCTCTCTCTCTCTCTCTCTCTCTCTCTCTCTCTCTCTCTCTCTCTCTCTCTCTCTCTCTCTCTCTCTCTCTCTCTCACCGTTTTTCCTATTCTTTATTTTTTTCTGTATTTTTTTTCGTTTTATTTTTTTCTGCTTAATGTAAACCACATTGCTTTCGACAGAATCTAATCCCCCTTAGGGCAAATACTGATCCTCATTCTGAACGCCGCCACCAAAACACCAATACCATTTTTTAGCATTATTTACAACACAATGGCTAAACCCTACCCCTCCCTCTCCCTCTCTCTCTCTCTCTCTCTCTCTCTCTCTCTCTCTCTCTCTCTCTCTCTCTCTCTCTCTCTCTCTCAGACACAATGACTGATACAAGAAAAGATCGGAAAATTTATTTCAACTTTTCTATAGGTATGGACAAATGTTAAAAAAATTTGAAAAAAAAAACTGAATTTATAGAATTTTTCCATAACAACTGTGATATGTTTTTTACTTATAAAAGAACCATTATACATATGCAAAATAGTCTATTGAGTTCTTTAAGGTATGGTACAGATAAAAATCATAATTCACTTTTTATACAAATTAAGAAACATAGAAAACACACTTTTTAATAGATATATAATTTTTATATCGATATAATTCTTCTGCATTTTATAATTTAATTATATATAACCTTCAATGAAAAATTTTTATTGGAAATATATTTTTTTCAATTTTTTTTGTACCAGCGTTTAAAAAAATGAATTTAAAGAATTTTTATATAACAAAAGTTACATTTTCTTTATTTAAAAAATAGCCGTTATACATATGCAAAAAAAGTATTTCCAGTCCTTTGGAACACGGTACAGATAAAAAAAAATCATATTTCACTTTTTTATACAAATTAAACCACGTAGAAAACACACTTTTTCGATAGATATATAATTTTTACATCGATATTCTTCTTCTTCATAATATGATTTAATGATCTATAACCTTCAATGAAAAATTTTTATCGGAAATTTTTTGTACAGGTCCGGACCTGCGATAAAAAAAATTGAAAAAATTTGAATTTGAAGAATTTTCACATAACTATTCTGATAGGTTCTTTACTTAAAAAGGAACAGTTATATATAAGCAACATAGAATTTTTAGTTCTTTGGAGTACAGTACAGATAAATGTCATATTTCACATTTTACATAATTTAACACACGTAAAACACACACTTTTTCGATAGATATATAATTTTTATATCGATATTCTTCTTTTTCATTTTATGATTTAATAATCTATAACCTTCAAAGAAAAATTTTCATCGGATTTTTTTTTCAATTTTTTGTACAGGTCCGGACCTGTGTTAAAAATTTTGAAAAAAATTTGAATTTCGAGCATTTTTACGTAACTATTCTGATAGGTTCTGTACATAAAAAGAAACCCTTATACATATGCAAAATAATCTTTTGAGTTCTTTGGAGTACGGTACAGATAAATGTCTTATTTCACTTTTTATATAATTTAAGACAAGTAAAAAAACACTTTTTCGATAGATATATATTTTTTATATCGATATTCTTATTCTTCACATTATGATTTAATAATCTATTACCTTGAAAGAAAAATTCTTATTGGAAATTATTTTCAATTTTTTGTACAGGTCCGGACCTGCGTTAAAAATTTTGAAAAAAATTGAATTTCGAGGATTTTTACATAACTAATCTGATAGGTTCTTTACTTAGAAAGAAACCGTTATACATATGCAAAATAACCTTTTAAGTTCTTTGGAGTACAGTACAGATAAATATCATATTTAACTTTTTATACAATTTAACACACGTAAAACACACACATTTTCGCTAGATTTATAATTTTTATATCAATATTCTTCTTCTTCATTTTATGATTTAATAACCTATAACCTTCAAAGAAAAATTTTTATCGGAAATTTTTTTCAATTTTTTGTACAGGTACAGGAAATTTTTTTCAATTTTTTGTACATTTTTACCTGCGTTAAAAATTTTCAAAAAATTTGAATTTCGAGCATTTTTACATAACTACTCTAATAGGTTCATCACTTAAAAAGAAACCACTATGCATATGCAAAATAGCCTTTTGAGTTCTTTGGAGTACAGTACAGATAAATGTCATATTTCACTTTTTATACAATTTAACACACGTAAAACACACACTTTTTCGATAGATATATAATTTTTATACCAATATTCTTCTTCTTCATTTTATGATATAATAACCTATAACCTTCAAAGAAAAATTTTTGTCGGAAATTTCTTTCAGTTTTTTGTACAGGTCCGGACCTGCGCTAAAAATTTTCAAAAAATTTGAATTTCGAGGATTTTTACATAACTACTCTAATAGGTTCTTTACTTAAAAAGAAACCGCTATGCATATGCAAAATAGCCTTTTGAGTTCTTTGGAGTACAGTACAGATAAATGTCATATTTCACTTTTTATACAATTTAACACACATAAAACACACACTTTTTCGATAGATACATAATTTTTATATCAATATTCTTGTTCTTCATTTTATGATTTAATAACCTATAACCTTTAAAGAAAAATTTTATCGGAAATTTCTTTCAATTTTTCAAATTTTTCAAAAAATTTGAATTTGAAGAATTTTTACATAACTATTCTAATAATTTCTTTACTTAAAAAGAAACTGTTATACATATGCAAAATAGTCTTTTGAGTTCTTTGGAGTACAGTACAGATAAATGTCATATGTTCTTTTGAAGGTTGAGGCGTTTTGTAATACATTCTTTGTAAAATGCATCATTTTCATGACAGAATGGGATTTAGTTATGATACCCTCATCTTTTTTTTTTTACAAGTTGTCGTGTGATGTGTGTGTGTGTGTGTGTGTGTGTGTGTGTGTGTGTGTGTGTGTGTGTGTGTGTGTGTGTGTGTGTGTGTGTGTGTGTGTGTGTGTGTGTGTGTGTGTGTGTGTGTGTGTGTGTGTGTGTGTGTGTTATTTTCACACATGTTCGTTTATAAAAGCTACACTTATTTTTTTTATCTCTCATCTTTTCTCTTTTCCTATTCTCTATTTTTTTCTGTATTTTCTTCCTTTTATCGTTTTCTTTTTTTCCTTTTCAATGTAAATCACATGACTTTCAACAGAATCTACTCCCCCTTAGGGCAAGTGCTGATTCCCATGATTCATTCTGAACGCCGCCAACAAAACACCAACACCATTTTTTAGCTTTATTTACAAAACAATGACTAACCCCCCGTGTTACTCTCTCTCTCTCTCTCTCTCTCTCTCTCTCTCTCTCAGACACAATGCCTGATACAAGAAAAGTTTATCCTTAGAAAAAGAAAAGAAAGAAAGAATCATGGCCTCAACTATCATCTAAGGTCGCCACACACACACACACACACACACACACACACACACACACACACACACACACACACACACACACACACACAGACGGGATCATAATGGACAAAACAGCTTCAGACAGAAAGGATAATGCAGACTTTTATAGACGACTTAAAAAGAAAGAAAAAAAAAACTCGTGTTACAGCCATGTCTCCACCACTCCCTCCCACAAAAAAAGAACATCGTACATTGCACTAAAAGTTTCGTACGTACGTATACGCTCACGCACACAGACGCACACACGCACACATTGCCACTAAGAAGTTAATGAAGAGACATGCAGTGAATAGAGATTATTTTTAGCGTAAATGTTTTTGTATTTCTTAATTATACGGTAGTGAATGATTAAATTTGTTTATGTCACCTTTTAACCCCATTCAGAGAGAGAGAGAGAGAGAGAGAGAGAGAGGAATGGAGGATTTTACTTACTACCACCGTTTACTTCAACACATACACACACACACACACACACACACACACACACACACACACACACACACACACACACACAAAACCAGGCAGAGAATACAAGATAAATTTTGTCTTCTCATGTCACCTAACGACCGGAGTGTGTGAAGTAAGGAAAAAGTCTGTAAAGTGTACCTGAATAATATCGAAAAAAAAAAAAACTTGTCTGGCAGTGTAAGGGACAATTTAATTTACTAATGTTATCTCTCTTCCTTTCTTCCTTCCCTATTTTCTTCTTTCTTCCCTTTAATTCTTTTTTTCTTTTTCTTCCCTTTTACTTCTTTCCATTTTTTTTTTTTTTCCTTGCTGTTCCTTCCCTCCTTCATTCATTCTCTTTTCTTCTTTTCCTTCTTCCCTTTTTCCGTTCTTCCCTCCCTTCTTGCTTCATTCCCTTTCTTCTTCCTTCGCATTTTCTTCAGTTTTCTTCTTCACAAATTACAGTCACAAATTCATCCTTGAAATTCCGAATAGCCGTATATCTATTATCCTCCCCCCCACCTCTCTCTCTCTCTCTCTCTCTCTCTCTCTCTCTCTCTCTCTCTCTCTCTCTCTCTCTCTCTCTCTCTCTCTCTTCTTTTATCTTCAAAAGGTCGTTTCTTTCAAATCTGCCTCTAGTGTGGCGCCAGTGTGTGTGTGTGTGTGTGTGTGTGTGTGTGTGTGTGTGTGTGTGTGTGTGTGTGTGTGTGACAGGGTGGGGAGGAGGTGGTTAGTGGAGGTGGCGCAATACTGGAGGAGGAGGAGGAGGAGGAGGAGAGAAAGGAGTGGCAGCAGCAGCAGCAGGAGGAGGAGGAGGAGAAGAGGAAGAGGAGGTTTCGTGCTTGTGGCAAGGAAGGAATGGAGGAGAAGGATGAACAAGAAGAAAAAAAAACAATAGGAGATAAAAGATGCGGAGAATGTGAGAGAAGTGGGATTACATAGAAGAGGAGGAGGAGGAGGAGGAGGAGGAGGAGGAGGAGGAGAAAGAGGAAGAGGAAGAAGACTGTATGATTTGAATAAGGAAGAGATGGAATTACTACGGAAAGGAAGATTATGAAGGACTAAAGAAGAGGAGGAGGAGGAGGAGGAGGAGGAGGAGGAGGAGGACGAGGAAGGACAGATTGTGATGGGAATGAAGAAAAGGAGGAGGAGAAGGAAGAGGAGGTGGAGGAGGAAAGCCTGAGAAATAATGAAGGAGAGAAGGAAGAAGATTGTGATTAGAATAAAGAAAGAGAAGAAGAAGAAGAAGAAGAAAAAAAAAAGAAGAGATAAAATGATAAGTGAGAAGACAAACTTATGCAAAAAAAATTAAGATATTTCTAGACAAGCAAGCAGAGAGAGAGAGAGAGAGAGAGAGAGAGAGAGAGAGAGAGAGAGAGAGAGAGAGAGAGAGAGAGAGAGAGAGAGAGAGAGTGTGTGTGTGTGTGTATTTTGCTGAAGTGCTTCTGATGAATATAAAGGTCAAGCGAGCGAGCGAGCAAGCGAGCGAGAGAGAGAGAGAGAGAGAGAGAGAGAGAGAGAGAGAGAGAGAGAGAGAGAGAGAGAGAGAGAGAGAGAGAGAGAGAGGTAAATGCAGTCAAAGCATAATCTACACACACACACACACACACACACATATTACGACGCACGCACATAAGTATTTCCTTGGATCTCTCTCTCTCTCTCTCTCTCTCTCTCTCTCTCTCTCTCTCTCTCTCTCTCTCTCTCTCTCTCTCTCAGTCCATACCTACAATGAATACGTAATAACAAGATTGACGTCAGTTTTAAAATATTACCTGACATGATATATTTATGTATGAGAGAGAGAGAGAGAGAGAGAGAGAGAGAGAGAGAGAGAGAGAGAGAGAGAGAGAGAGAGAGAGAGAGAGAGAGAGAGAGAGAGAGAGAGAGAGAGAGAGAGAGTGTACGCCTCTATTCGTATGTATTATTGTAGGAGGAGGAGGAGGAGGAGGAGGAGGAGGAGGAGGAGGAGGAGGAGGAGGAGGAGAATAGGCCTAGAGAAAATATTTGGCTGATGATAAGCCTCTTCGTTCCTCCAAAGGCTGTCTCCTCCTACTCTCTCCCCCTTGAGGCTCTTCCCCTACCCCCCTTAAGGCTCCCCCCTTCTCTTCCCTCCTCCCCCCTTTGGACAGACCTGATAACACCTGCATTTTCTCTTCCTCTTTCTTCCTCCCATCCTTCTTGTTTCTCTCTTTCTCTTTTCTTCCTACTTTCTCCTCCTTCCTCTCATTTTCTCCTTCTCTTCTTTCCTTCACTTATTTTCTTTCTTCTCTCTCCGCCCCCTTTTCTTTTCTTTTCTTTTTTCCCTCCTTCCACTTCTGTTCTCTCTTTGTTCTTCTTCATCATCTTTCTTCTCTTTCCTTGTCCTCTCCCTTCTTACTCTCCTTCATTTCTCTATTTCTTGTTTACCTTTCCCTCTCTTTCACTTCTCTTCCTTTCTTTTCTTCCACTTTCTCTTCCCTCTTCCTTCCTTCCTTCCTTCCTTCCTTCCTTCATCCCTCCCTCTCTTCTATCTTTTCATCTGCTACCTTTTCTCTCCTCTTTGTTTTTCTCTTTATCTCACCTCCCATCTTCTTTCCAGCAGCCTGTTTTCTCCTCTTGGTCGATAATAAGAGTATTTAACTTTTGAAATAAATCTGAACACACACACACACACACACACACACACACACACACACAAAAAAAAAAAAAAAAAAAAAAAAAAAACTTATCGATTGATGTATACTTATATCAATATTTTTTTTTCCACTCTTCATCATTTAATCATTTGTAATCTTAGAGGAAAATGTTTAATCTCTCTCTCTCTCTCTCTCTCTCTCTCTCTCTCTCTCTCTCTCTCTCTCTCTCTCTCTCTCTCTCTCTCTCTCTCTGACATACATCCTTCACATATCACTCTTCCCTCCCTTCCTTTCACTCAACACTCAACATTTTTCTTCTTCATCTCCTCCCCTCACACTCGTCCTTATTCTCTGCACAGTCTTGCCTCTACACTTCTTTCTATATTATAACCCCGCTGCTGAGTTGCCGTTTATCATTCAGTCAATTATTTAGTTAGTCAAATTTTACCCGCGTTCTATTCCTTATCAATCATGATCCTTTTGTTTCTCTTTTAACGTGTATCATATTTCCTTTCTTTATTAATGTACCCCTTCGTCTCTTTATTCAGTCACCCTTCTGCTCCTTAAGAATCATTATCCTCCTGTGCTTCTCTTTCACTTGTACCTTATTCCTTATCTTTATTCATGTATCCCTTCAACTCTTTTTTCTTTTTACTTCCTCTATTGTAAGTTTATTTAAGTGTACCCCAACGGCTGCCCTTGAATGTTCTCGTTTTCTTCTCCTTTTTATTTTCGTTTTTTGTTTTGGGTGGGGGTTAAGTGAAGCCACAATGAGATCTGTGGTATGGTGGGGCGTGGCAGGGACTCTGGCGTATGATTTGTTGCCTCATGAGGGTATGGCGGGGAGCTGGCACGTGTGGGGGTGAGTTAATATGTGGGGCGGAGGGCGGAGGTTGTGGTGGTGGTGGTGGTGATGTGTGTGGGTGGGTGTGTGTGTGTGTGTGTGTGTGTGTGTGTGTGTGTGTGTGTGTGTGTGTGTGTTGAAGTAATTTGAGATTTTCTTATATGTTTATCAATGTAATTTGTGTATGTGTGTGTGTGTGTGTGTGTGTGTGTGTGTGTATGTGTGTGTTAGAGAGAGAGAGAGAGAGAGAGAGAGAGAGAGAGAGAGAGAGAGAGAGAGAGAGAGAGAGAGAGAGAGAGAGAGAGAGAGAGAGAGAGAGAGAGAGAGACCTGTAATTGAAAAAAAAAAGACATGATATATTTTAACGAATAACACTGAACCAAATGAACAAACAAGCAAATTTTAACCTGGAGTCCATAAAGTGAGATAGACACTCATTCAGCGACTCCTCCTTCCCTGCCCGCCCTCCACACCCCCAACCCCCGAGAAAAAGGTAACAATAACAAATAGATAAATAAATATATAATTGAACTAATTAATAAACAAACAGAACATGAAAAAGACACAAAAAACTCCAGCAATGCCAAACAGTAACATGAAAGACACTAGAAATCTGGCAGGACGTTCCCGTGGAGTTATATGAAACGCGGCACAAACTCCCCGTAGATTTAAACGAATGGTGGGGAGTTTATAGTCACAGCACCCTCACGCATCTCATAAGTCTGGGAGTAGAGAGGAGGAGGGCGTGTTCAGATAATACTGCATTTGTAAATATCATCACAAGATCCACCAGGAAATTTAATAACATCCTTTTTGGTTCAAGATTGACCGGAAACTGATCTTAAATTCGTTAATATACATTTTTTTCCTTATTCGTTCACTTAGACAGCCAGCCAAACATTGAATCCAACAACAACGACAACAATAACAGTAATAAGAATAGTAATGGTGATAATGAAAGCAAAAATGCGGGAAAAATGGTGGGAGGAAATTAAGGTTGTGTATACAGACAGGTAAATGACAGAGGGAAGAAGACAGGTGTGTGTGTGAAGACAGTAATTACAACAAGGCCGCAGGAACTTGCAGCCTACTGTCTATGTTGCGACCAAAGTCAGCCTTGCATGCCCAGGCAATGCACCACCACCACCACCACCACCACCACTACTACTACTATTACTATTACTATCACTACTGTTAATGTCACGACTACTTTAGCTCGTACTACTTTTAAAACAATTATTACGAACATTACCGTTACTGCGTATCGAATAATAATAATAATAATAATAATAATAATAATAATAATAATAATAATAATAATAATAATAATGATCATGATGATAATAATAATAATGATCATGATGATAATAATAATACTGATAATAATAATAATAACAATAATAAAGAGGATTACCTTTATATGAGTAAAAAACAGGATGGATCACAACTTACACGGATTCACACACACACACACACACACACACACACACACACACACACACACACACACACACACACACACACACACACACACACACACACACACATACAAGTGTTGGCCAGGTGCCCACAACAAGACCACGCCGGGGATTCCCTTACTCCTGGAAACCCCCGAGGAGGGTGTGTATTTATTTATTTTTTTCAGGTGTTTAATCTTTTTTTCTTCCATCAGTATTATTTTTGTTGTGTGCGTGTTCGTCTCCTGCTCTTCCGGTTTGGTAATAAAGGTTGTTGTTGTTGTTGTTGTTGTTGTTGTTGTTGCTGTTGTTGTTGTTCCTGCTATTGTTGTAATCATTAGTCTAGTTTTTATTTTATTATCATTCTCCTCTTACTTCTCATTCTCATTCCACTTTCTTCTCATTCTTCATTCATATTCTTCCTCTTGCTGTTATTTTCACTGACGTCCTTCTCCTCTTCCCCCCACCTCCTCTTCGTCCTCCTTCACCTCTCTTCATTTGTAAATACGACCATTATTATTACTCTCCTTTAATTCTTGTCTGCTCACTACCGTTGTTGCTGCTAATGAGATGATGGAGCCGCGAGTCACTTCAATGAGACTGGTGATGATGGTGGTGGTGGTGTTGGTGATGGTGGTGGTGGTGGTGGAGGCTGCGGTGGTCGTCTTGGTGATTGCTATATCGTTGTAGCTGTTGTTATTGTCGTTGTTGTTCCTTCCCTTGTCACTTGCGTCATTATTCACACCAGGATTGATACTGTCACTGTCCTGTGGTCCTGACTTGTTGCTGCCTGCTTGCTGTCGTCAGGGGCGTCCCGGTGACCCGCTGACCTGCCGCAGACGCTGTGCCCCGCCGCCTGCCACCACAGCCGCCGCCCCGCCGTCGCCGCACCCCGCCCCGCCACAGCCTCAATGCCTCCGCCAGAACATTGCAGCTCACCACAACACGTCCCTTCCTCCCTTGTTTATTTCTCTCTCTCTCTCTCTCTCTCTCTCTCTCTCTCTCTCTCTCTCTCTCTCTCTCTCTCTCTCTCTCTCTCTCTCTCTCTCTCAGTGCATTATATTCCTTCCTTCTCTGTTTCACGATGTTTTCTTCTCTTTTTTCCTTTTCTTTTTGTTTGTTTGTTTCTTTCCTTTTCTCCAATGAGTATTTTTCTTCTCTCAGTGTATTTTTCATCCTTCCTTCTCTCTGTTTCTCCGTTTATTTTTTTCTTCTCTGACTTCTTTCCCTCTCTTTCTCTCTCCTTTCTCCTTCCTTTCCTGTTCTGGTATATTTCCTTTCTCTTCTCAGTTTGTCTCTCTATCCATTTTTCTTCCCTCTCCTATTTTGTCATTCTGTCTGTTCTCTTCATTTTTTCACTATGCATCACTTCCCTTCCTTTCTTCACTTTCCTTCTCTATTCTTTCTTTCCCTCTCCCTTATTTCCCTTCCCTCTCCATCCCTGTTTTTTTTTTTTTTTCTGTTCAGTATATATTCTTAATTCTAATCTCTTTTTCTTGTCTCCATTATAACCCTCTCTATTTTCTCTCTATTCCTCCTCCACCTCTCCTCTCTATTCTCTCCCTCCCAGTTTCCTCTTTCCATGCCTCACTGCCCGCTCTCCACTGCTCACACCTCCCTCAAGCCACGCCGAGCAACGCCACGCCCTCCGCCACGCCCATCGCCTCCACTATTGCACATCAGAAAATCCTTGTTGTTATGTCTTTGCCTGTCTCGCGATAGGGAAAGTAAAAATAACAGAGACAAAGTTAAGAATGTTGATGGATTTCGTTAGTTGAATATGACGCACAGACAGTAAATTGATTATATATGTAAATTATAATGTTTTTTTTTTTTTTTTTAATGTGTGTGTGTTTTTTTTTAAAGGTTCTTATGTTCAAACTAGTGATAATTATTACGACACACACACACACACACACACACACACACACACACACACACACACACACACACCTGCGTTTCGAAACCTCTCCCCCACCCTCACACACACACACACACACACACACACACTCTCTCTCTCTCTCTCTCTCTCTCTCTCTCTCTCTCTCTCTCTCTCTCTCTCTCTCCTTCTGCGTTGCAACTTAAGCAGGCGAGCGACGCGGGTGAATCAACGTCTAACAAACTGCAGCGTGTACAGGGAGCAATGCAGGGGCCTCGCTGACGCTGACGCCCCTGTAGGTCTGAGGAGGCACTTGGCTAGTCTTGGTTGTTACTTCTTTGCGAGGTACCCATTGAATTAGTGTTTTGTTTTGTTTTGTTTTACTCTTCTCTTTAGTTTAGTATGATTTGGTCTGGTTAGGTTAGTAGTAGTAGTAGTAGTAGTAGTAGTAGTAGTAGTAGTAGTAGTAGTAGTAGTAGTAGAAAAGTCCCGTAATTTGCTGTCCAAAGAAATTTTAGGCAGAGGAGAGAGAGAGAGAGAGAGAGAGAGAGAGAGAGAGAGAGAGAGAGAGAGAGAGAGAGAGAGAGAGAGAGAGAGAGAGAGAGAGGGTAACTGACATTACCTTCATTCTGATCTATATATCTTATGCATGAAGTTCAAGAGAAAAAATAAATAAATAAATAAATAAAGGGTGGGGGAGGAAGGGGAGGGAGAAGAAATATATCCGCTAATTTGCCACGTGCCTTCCCAACAACAACAACAACAACAACAACAACAACAACAACAACAACAACAAATTAAGCACAAAAGGGAACCCGCAATAAAAAAAGGCGAGTTTAGTTGTTTGTGCTTAGTGGCTTTTGTTGTAAGTTTATTTTGTTGTGTTGTTGTGTTGCGCATCTTGTAAGTTCTGATTTTTATATTCACTCTTTCTTTCTTCCTTTCTCTTTTCTTCCCCCGATTCGCTATCTCCTCATTCCTCCTTCTCCTCTTCCTTTCTTTTCTCTCCTTCAAACTTTCCTTTCCCCTTCCTTTTCTCTCTCCTTCATCCTTTCCTTCTTAGTCTCTCTCTCTCTCTCTCTCTCTCTCTCTCTCTCTCTCTCTCTCTCTCTCTCTCTCTCTCTCTCTCTCTCATCCTTTCCTTCTCTCTATTTCCTTCATCCGTTATCTTCTCATTCCTTCTTTCTTTTCTCTTCCTTCTCTCCATTTCCTTCATCCTTTTATCTCCTCATTCCCTCTCTCTTCTCCCTTCCTTCTATTTCCTTCATTCGCAACCTCCACATTTTCCCCCAACCCTTCTCCCTTCCTTCACTCTTTTGATCCTTATCCTTCATTCTGCTTCATTCGTTACTTCTCAATTCCTCCTTTCTTTACCCTAACCCTCCACCCCTCTCTCTCTTTCTCTCTCCGTCTCTTCCTCCAATCGCCATCCGCACTGAACACTCCTTTCCTCCTCCTCCTCTCTTTACCTCTCCTTCTTTCACCCGTCACCGCCTCCCGCTCCCTCCTCTCGTTCTCGCCACTCCCTCTCGCGCCTCCCTCCGTCAGTTCCGCCTCACTATTGCTTCAGGATGCAAATGAAGCGCGAGTGTCTGAGCCAATTCTGAAGTCCTGCTTGTTGTTACTTCACGTTTTCTGTTGTCCCGTTATCCCCCCCCCTCTCTCTCTCTCTCTCTCTCTCTCTCTGGGACGACATTTAGAGGGATAACAGAAAGAGTAGGGAGGGGAGAAGGGGAGTGGAAGGGGTTATGCACTTGAGTGAGGGGAAGGAGGGGGTTTGGGGAATGAGGGAGTGAAGGGGTTACGGGGTTTAAAGTGGAGAAGGTCGAGTTGGAGGAGGAGGAGGAGGAGGAGGAGGAGGAGGAGGAGGAGGAGGAGGAGGAGGAGGAGGAGGAGGAGGAGGAGGAGGAGGAGAATTAAGATTAGTGTTAAGATATAAGCATGATGACATTCACAGACAGACAGACAGACAGAGAGATAGACAGACAGACAGACAGACAGAAGAGTTTCAAATTGTTGCTGATGTTCTTTGGTGACGGTGGTGGTGGTGGTGGTGGTGGTGGTGTTAGCAGGAGTAATAATGGTGTTGATATTGGTGATGGTGGTGGTGATAGTAGTGGTGGTGATGATGCTGGTGAAGATAACACAGCATTTAAGTCTATTCCATCTCTCTCTCTCTCTCTCTCTCTCTCTCTCTCTCAATGAACAAACAATAAATAAACAACACCAATATTGATAAAAAAAAAAAACGTTTACTGATAATGACAACAATAATGATGGCAATACCAGTGACGGTGGTGGTGATGGTGGTGGTGATGGTGGTGGTGCTAGTGATGGTGGTGGTGATGGTGGTGGTGATGGTGATGAGACCTCGTGAACGGCAAGGTCAATGAAGCAATCAGGGGGAAGGGGAGAGGGGAGGGAGAGAGGGAGAGAGGGGAGGGGGAGAGGAGGGGAAGTGCCAAGTA
>NC_087179.1:15976879-15986879 GCF_035594125.1 Scylla paramamosain | reverse complement strand
GAGAGAGAGAGAGAGAGAGAGAGAGAGAGAGAGAGAGAGAGAGAGAGAGAGAGAGAGAGAGATTCGTGCACATAAATGAATCTCACTCCATTTTAAGGCAAAACAAGGCTAACAAACAGTGACACTGCATAACCTCAGTACCTTGAAGGCTCCACCTGCCCTCAGCACTTCACCTGCGCTTGCCTCGCCCAGCTGTGACTAATTAACAACCTTGAACAGACGTACAGGGCATTTCAAACACCAAGTGACAGTTTGGTACTCAGCCTGTTTGGTTTGGTGATCTCTCTTTGTCTTTTTTTTTTTTTTCATATTCCTCTTTTCTTCCTCTCTTTCCATTTGTCTTTCATTCTTTAATCCATTTTTCTATTTTTTTTTCTATCAGGTTTTCCTTTTCTTCCTCATTTTCCGCTTGTCTTTCATTCTTATCCTTCATTTATTTCATTTCATGCTCGTCATTGTTTATTAAATCTTGCTTTCCCAGAAACGCATTTGTTTTGTTGACTTCCTTTGCTTTATCCGGCTGCGTGACTCACCTCTCACTCATACTCTTATTTATCCACGCCCTTCCCGTCCCTTCGAGGCCATTCCCGGCTTTCCTAGAGGCTCTTAATCATTTCCATTGTTATTCGGGGTAACTTTCCTTAACCCTTCTTGTTTCAGTCACCTCCAAACATTATACTCACTAAAAACTGAAAACTTTATTCTTTCTTTAACTCCTTCTGTCTTGTACGCGGTTATATAATTTCATACACTGCTTTTTTTTTTTTTAGTGTAGTGAATTGTTGAATATCGCAGTGAGACGGTTAAAAGTACATCCGGCCATCGCTTCACCTCCAAAAAAGCCTAATATATCCCAAAGTATCTGTAATTAGCCTAAACAAATATCGGAACGTCCCCAAAACGGCCAAAGAAAAGTACCATAAAACACCAAAACACCTCTACCCATCTTTGTAAACGTCCAGCCATCCCTTCACCTTAAAAAAGCAGTCTAACATCGCAAAGCATTCATGATTACTCTAAAAACACACTGGAACGCCACCAAAACAGTCAACATTACCGTAAAACACTTAATAAAAAACACTATCCACTTTTAAAATCCCATAATACGTTAACAATATCCCAAAACATTAAAAATATCACCTGTTTGGCCTGAAAATATAGCAAAACAATCTTAAAACAGCTGAAAATAACATAAAACACATTGAAAATACCTCTACAGACTTTTAAAAACCATAAAAATATAAAGACACTATATTTATCTCTTACACTAAAAAAAAAAAAAAGAAAAAAAAAACGCTCAAAAACATATCATACGTCATTTGTTTCTAGAGGCGCTTCTCTCATCGCTTCCACTGTTGACGCAAGCGAGATGGTTATTTTAAGTGTTTCTGGTGATTGCCTGGGTCTTGTATGTGTACGTGGTGCGTTCCCTTCCTTTGACGAGAGTTGGTTTGTTGTTGTTGTTGTTGTTGTTGTTGTTGTTGTTGTTGATGATGATATTGTTATTGCTATTGTTGTTACTGTTGTTATTGTTACTACTACTCCTGCTGCTGGTTCAACTACTACTACTACTATTGTCGCTTACTTCTGATAAAGCAGTCTAAGATTAACACGCAATACACAAAACCTGACCTTTACACACATTAAGACGAAAGAACACGTGTTTTCCTGTTAGCTTTCCAATCAAACAGCACCTCCACTCTGAGCGATATACTACTATCACTATCACCACCACTATCATTACTATCAAGTGGTGTAGCTGTTAGTACGTCTGACTCACAACAAAGAGGTCCAGAGTTCGCGTCCCCCGGCTAGGTGGGGATAATCTAGGCTTGTCTCCTTTCACATTATAGGAACAAAGTGACGTAAATTGAGCGGCCGAGACCTTATGACCGTGTTTGTATGTCCGTATGGTCTCTGTCACCCCGCCATTCATGAGGTACTGGGAAAAAGGTGAGTGGATTTTCATGTTTGTACTTATATTAGTCACTCATTTGTTTGTATCTGAATCAATTGAAGAAGGAGAATAAGTGCACGAAGAAATTTTCATGTCATTTGAGTTTCTTTTTATTTATTTATTTATTTTATTTATTTTATTTACTTTTTTTTGTGATACGGTGTAGAAATGGGATCGTGACAAGCTGGGAAATGAAGTTAGTGACAGTACTATTTAATTATGCTTGTCTAAACTGAGGGAAGGAATCTGGGGTGGTACGATTGCTTTATGCGTGTCTCAGTTGAAGAAGTTAGTGATGTTACATTTATTTTATGCTTGTCTAAACTGAAGGAAGAAGTTAAGTGACATTACGATTTCCTTAAGGCTCATCTGAAAAAAAAAAGACTCATTACCTTATTTGAATCTGAGTTGCTTGAAGAAGGAAAAACAATTCAAAAGTCAAGAAGCAAGTTTTCATGTCTCGTTTAAACACCTACGCATTGTTTGTACTGCCTCGTGAATACACTTAAAAACGGCACAAAAATTCGTTTATGTAGTTTTTCCATGTTTATCAAATTATAAAGCACTCCCCTTATCCGGCCCTGACTCGCGTGAGGAGGGAAGATATTGTGAAATGCCAAAGAATTAATGGTACTCTTCTTATTTCTGACGTCTCTCTCAGCTCTCGAACTTCAAACACACGTCAGTACAAAAAAAAAAAAAAAGAAAGAAAGACGTGGTGTTGAGGAATGTTGTGAGATTAGCTCCGACTCTTACCGCCTCTTGTTTAGTCTATTTCTCGACTCGTATGTGCCAAAGGAATCATTTTTCACATTATCCCTCGTTCTGCCTCGCTTGAATATTGTAAGCGTCACCCACAGGAAGGCGCGTCGTGAGTAATACAGTGAGTCTATGTTGTGGCGGCAGCTGTTGGTTCTTTCTTTACTAACTTGTTCGTGTCCACTTTCATCAGTACCGAGAAGGAAAGGGACCATATTTATAAAGAACACAGGGATGGGTGGTGAGGCGAGTGGCTTATTAATACGTGGAATTTCTATGTATGTTTTCCCATTTTCTTTCTCTCTCTCTCTCTCTCTCTCTCTCTCTCTCTCTCTCTCTCTCTCTCTCTCTCTCTCTCTCTCTTTCTCTCTCTCTTGTTTTGACTTCATTCTCTCTCTTCTTTGTTATTTCCTTTCGTTTCTGTATTTATCAATCCTGTTTACAGTTCTTTACCCTTCACTTTTTTTTCTCTCTCTCTCTCTTCTTTTTCTTCTTTTTAGATAACGAATATTTTAGAGTTCCCATTATTTCTTGTTCTGTTCTGTTCGTTTTTTTCCTAATTCATCAGTTAATAAGAACACAAATAAAAACAAGAAACTACCTACGTCATTTACTTATTCGTTATTTATTTATTTATTTTTTTTAACTAAAGAATGTTACTATTTTTTGTTCTCTTTTTTTCATCTCATTTTTCTTTCCTTGTTGGGTTTAATAAGTATTTTCTTTTCCTGTTTGCTTATTTTTCCTACAAGGGCAGTTAGAGGTAAGAAGGGCACTAGTTGTTGTTGTTGTTCGTTATTATTATTATTATTATTATTATTATTATTATTATTATTATTATTATTGTTCATCACTTTCTACGCATTACTTCGCATTCACTCATTTCTTTTTTTTTTTTTTTTCCGTCCTTCTTTTTCCTGTTTGGGAGGTGCTTGAGGATGGTCGAGGAACATAATAATTGTTGTCCTTGACTGACTTGCAAGGTCTCTCTCTCTCTCTCTCTCTCTCTCTCTCTCTCTCTCTCTCTCTCTCTCTGGCAGAATATTAGCGTGACGATAACAAGGAATGAATAAAATAGAGCGATAATAGATAAAGAAAACTAAGAAAACAAAATCGAAACAAAGAAAAAAGAAAACGAAACGAGGTGATAAAGAAAATTAAATGAAAACTAACAAGATTACAAGGAATACTAAACACGCAACGACCGAGAGAGAGAGAGAGAGAGAGAGAGAGAGAGAGAGAGAGAGAGAGAGAGAGAGAGAGAGAGAGAGAGAGAGAGAGAGAGTGTGTGTGTGTGTGTGTGTGTGTGCGCAAGTCATCAACGTTGTGATTTATTGCGTCTGAATTATATGTTGTGCTTCACTCTGTTCTTTGTTGTCTGTGTGTCAGTCACCCTTCCAGAGAGAGAGAGAGAGAGAGAGAGAGAGAGAGAGAGAGAGAGAGAGAGAGAGAGAGAGATTGTTGTTGTTTGTGGTTTACGTACATCCTTCCCTTCTCCTCCCTCCTCTCTCTCTCTCTCTCTCTCTCTCTCTCTCTCTCTCTCTCTCTCTCTCTCTCTCTCTCTGGAAGCGTTCTGATATGATTAAATTCTATTACGCCATTTCTTCTTCTTCTTTTCCTCCTCCTCCTCTTCCTCCTCTCCTCCTCCTGTTTCTACTTCTACCTTTTCATCTTGTGTTCCTTTAGTCTACGTTATGTTGCGTTGAGTATTTCTGTTACGCTACGGTGTGTGTGTGTGTGTGTGTGTGTGTGTGTGTGTTTTCATGTCCACCGTCACGTTTCGTAAGATCTGATGTTTCGTTTTGTTGTTACGTAAATTTCTTTCGTTTTGTTGTTGTTCATTTGTTATTTTATCTGTTATTGTTGTCGGTTATTCTTTGTCACTAAGGTAAACTATTATTATTATTTTTATTATTATTATTATTATTATTATTATTATTATTATTATTGTTATTATTATTATTATTATTACATGTAGAATAAGTACGCGGGTTTCTTTGTGGTTTTCTCTTCTTGTGTCTGGTGAGAATATGATTACCTGGCCTGCCTCACCTTCATTACTCAGGTGGAAACGAGTCACATGTCGCCATCAAATACCTGTGTGTGTGTGTGTGTGTGTGTGTGTGTGTGTGTGTGTGTGTATGTGTGTTTCGTAACTTCTTGTGCTGTGTTGTCTTCCGTGTGTGTGTGTGTGTGTGTGTGTGTGTGTGTGTGTGTGTGTGTGTAGTGTGTGTGTGTGTGCTGTGTGTGTGTGTGTGTGTGTGTGTGTGTGAGTTAAATCTTCCCCACTTTTTTTATTCCTCTTTCATTAATGTTTGTGTTCGTTTTATTTTCCTTCATTATTATTATTATTATTATTATTATTATTATTATTATTATTATTATTATTAAACGAATGTACCCACGAGCCAAGTATTTTCTCCAATCCTTCATTGTATTCCACTGATTTTCGCTCAATATAAAACAGACCAATCTATAATTATGAATTTCACCAAAAGTAAACAGACGAATACTTTCTAAATAAATAAATAAAAAAAATAAAAAAAGATAAATAGTAAATGTGATATAACGATTTTATGATCACACACACACACACACACACACACACACACACACAAACACACGCACACACAGACACTTCATTCATATTCATTCATATTAATTTTTCACCAGTCATTCACAGCGCATTGGAAGATGAATGAACAACAACAACAACAACAACAACAACAACAACAACAACAACAACAATAATAATAATAATAATAATAATAACAAACAATATCATATCTCTTTCCCTCATTTCCATCCCCCCTCTCTCTCTCTCTCTCTCTCTCTCTCTCTCTCTCTCTCTCTCTCTCTCTCTCTCTCTCTCTCTCTCTCTCTCTCTCTCTCTAATTATCTTCTTCCCTCTCCTCCTCTATCTTCTTCCCTTTTTATCACCCCTCTCCCTTTCCTTCATTACTCTTCCCCTTCTCCTCTTCCCTTTATTTTCCCTCCTCATGTCCCCTTCCTTATTTCATCATCTTTCCCTCTCTTCCTCTCTCTCTCTCTCTCTCTCTCTCCCTTCTTTTATTTTCACCCACTCACCCTGACCTTTCATTCTGTACTTTATTGTTTCACGACCTTTTCTTCCTTAGTCTCCTTCCTTTTCCTCCCTCCCTTCTCTTCCTATCTTTAGTATCATTCTCTCTCTCTCTCATCTCTCTCCCTCTCTCATCTCTCAGTTCCCTCTTGTGATTATTTTGTCTCTCTTATTACTACTATTTGTTTGTCTCTCTCTCGCTCTCTTCATTAATAATCTGAAAGTACAGGATGTATGTATGAGTGTGTGTGTGTGTGTGTGTGTGTGTGTGTGTGTGTGTGTGTGTGTGTGTGTGTGTGTGTGTGTGTGTGTGTGTGTGTGTTAAGGGGACGGGAAGGGGTGGGGGGGAAGGAAATGAACGCAACAGCAAAGGGGAAAACCACACCGTGTTTTCCCATATCGTTATCACACCTTCCCTCCTTATCTTCGGCAGCTTCCCCTCTTCTCCCCCCACCTCTCCCCTCCCATATCCTGATCCACCCCCCTCTCATTCCTTTCTCCCTGATTTCTCTATGAATCTTTTTTTTCTGTTTTTCGATTTATCTTCAACTTTTTCGTCTCTCTCTCTCTCTCTCTCTCTCTCTCTCTCTCTCTCTCTCTCTCTCTCTCTCTCTCTGACTCATGCCCCTCCCAATAATAATGCTGAGAGAGAGAGAGAGAGAGAGAGAGAGAGAGAGAGAGAGAGAGAGAGAGAGAGAGAGAGAGAGAGAGAGAGAGAGAGAGACCTACTGTGTCTGGTTTGTCGTAAGAGGAGTACTGTTGTTATTGTTTTCTTATCTATTATTACTTTTCATCGGTACATTCAAAATCTCTCTCTCTCTCTCTCTCTCTCTCTCTCTCTCTCTCTCTCTCTCTCTCTCTCTCTCTCTCTCTCTCTCTCTCTCTCTCTCTCTCTCTCTCTAAAAACAGTAAACACAACACACCAAAGTATTTCCCAACACACACACACACACACACACACACACACACACGTAATACTCCCCCAATGGCCGTCTTTAAGGGTGACGGGAAGAGACGGATAGAAGGCAGGGCTGTCTGTCAAACACACACACACACACACACACACACACACACACACACACACACACACACACATATCTACCCATATAGGAAGAGAGCATTGGACAATACCATCTTGTCTTTGAGAGAGAGAGAGAGAGAGAGAGAGAGAGAGAGAGAGAGAGAGAGAGAGAGAGAGAGAGAGAGAGAGAGAGAGAGAGAGAGCAGTTCCTAGTCCTACACGGGGTGAGAAGGGACAGGGCGGCACCTCGCTACCTGCACACCTCAATGCAAACGGGTTATTTTTTTTGACGCGCCCCTCCAACGCTCGCTCGGGGGCCCCACAGCAGCAGCGGCAGCAGTAGGGCCCCGCGAGAAGCATATTTACGTAAGTACAGTAGCTGACGTAGCAATCTGTGGCGTAATGCTGAGTGGAATGCTGTGGCCAGGATTTTATTAACGGGATAAATACACACATGGACGCACGCACACGCACACACACACACACACACACACACACACACACACACACACACGTACAAGTAACGGTGATTGTGGTTATATATATTTTTTTTTCTCTCTAATTTTCGTTTTGTTTTTGTTTTGTATATATATTTTTTTTTTATGATGTGATATTTCAGTTTTATTTTTTTCTGTTTTATCTTTTTTGTGATTGTTTGTCTACTTCTTTTTTTTTTTTCTTCGCTTTATTTTCACGTACCAGTTATCTTCCCTCTGCTTCCTACATTGTAACATGAAAAAAAAAATAATAATAATAATAATGATTAATAAGAAAAAGCAGATATCCTTATCCTCCTAGAAAAGAACGATAAACAAAAGGAAAAAAATATTAAAAACTCATGAAAATATAAAGAATAGCTAGACGGAAGCAAAAAGGTAAACAAACGAAGGAATGGAAGCGAGATGAAAGGAAGATGAACAAAACTAGACAAAAAAAAGATCAAGAAAATAACAGAAAACTTAAAAAAATAAAATAAAATAAAACACAACACGCAAAATAAACAAAACAAACAAATAAATAGATAAAATAAACAAAAATATAAAATACTCAGGAAATGATAAACAAAATGAAAGTCTAGAAACGAGACAAAGAAAATGGAACAAAAACACACACAAGGGAACAGAAAACGAGACGAACACTTGCTCTAGAGGTCACGTGGCTTGCGTTGACCTTACAAACCCTCTCACTTCTCTCCCTTCCCTCCACCTTCTCCGCCCCCCATCTCCCTTTACCTCTTTTCTCTCTCTCTCCCTTCGTCCTCCACATTCATATTCCATCTCCTGTCTGTCTAGCAATATTACCTCTTTTTATTTTTTTTTCATCTTTTTTTTCATTTTGTTCTTCTATGTCTGTTCTTTGCTGTTCCTTTTTTTCCTATTACTATTCTATCCGTCTTTTCCTTATTCCTCTTTACTATCATGTGTTCTTCTTTTTACTACTCTCCTCCTCCTCCTCCTCCTCTTTTTCCTGCTTTTTTTTCTTCTCTCTTTCTCTCTCTCTCCCTCTCTCTTCACTATGCACCTCTTATCTCTTTCTCTTTCTTCTTGTCCTGTTTTTCTTCTCTCTCTCTCTCTCTCTCTCTCTCTCTCTCTCTCTCTCTCTCTCTCTCTCTCTCTCTCTCTCTCTCTAAACTTTCTCCTCCTTCGTCATTCTCTTTCCTCTTTTCCTCCTTCTTTCTTTTTACTTTCTTCCTATTTCTTAATTTTCCTCTTCTTGTTTTTCTATTTACTTCTTTCCTGTTTCTTTATCTTTCCTCTCCTCTTCTTCCTGTTTATTTGTTTACTGTTCTCCTTTCTCTTTCCACTCCTATTTCTTTTTCACATCACTTATCTCCATCTCTTATTTCATTCTCTTCATTTTTCTCTCCTCTTCACCTCTTTCTTTTCACTATCTACGCTTTTTATTTTCTTATTTTCTGTCCCACGCCTTTGTACTCAGATAAGAATGAGGCGGGGCAGCTTACCTTATCACAGGCACTGACATCATGAGCGCCAAGACGTCTGCTGCTGTTTGTTCTTTCTTTGTGTTCCTTCTTTGGCTCCTAGTGACGAGGAAGTGAAAGAGAGTGTATGAAAGAAAGGGCTATCATCTCTTCTTCTTCTTCTTCTTCTTCTTCTTCTCTTCTTTTTCTTCAAGCAAATAATAAAAAGGGCCCTAGTGTTTTTTTTTTTCACTTTTCTTTTTCTTTCTTTTTTTTTAGAAGGAATTCACATATGCTGGTTAACGCTCTCTCTCTCTCTCTCTCTCTCTCTCTCTCTCTCTCTCTCTCTCTCTCTCTCTCTCTCTCTCTCTCTCATTATTTTTACTATTTCTTTCTTCTTCTTTTTCTTTCTTAGCTTATTGTTATTATTGTTGTTTATCATCATTATTTTCATTTATCCTCTTTCTGTCCTCCCCTTTATCAAAATTACTCTTTCCTTTCTTTACTTTAAAATTTTTACTTTTTATATTATTCTCCTCTCTTCCTTCTCCTCTTTCCTCCTCCTCCACCTTCTCTTATCCTATTCTGCTTTATTTTTCCTCTTTATTTTCTATCCTTTTACTCTTTTTATATCTTTATGTCCTCCTCCTCCTCCTCCTCCTCCTGTTTCTCTTTCTCTTCCTCCTACTGTCCTTCTGTTCCATTTCTTCTATTCATTTTCTAACATTTTACTGTTTATCTTTCTTTATATTCTTCACTTGTTTTTCTCATCATTCACCATTTCACTGTTTACTCTTTTTATATTCTTCTTCTTCTGTCCTTTTCCTCCTCCTCCTCCCCCTCGTCCTCGTCCCCAGCAGCTTGAGGCGAGGGCTGGGGGGTGGAGGGGGTTGACTTGCTGCCTCTGCTTCTGAACTAAGGTCACGACAAGCTGTCAGGCATCAGCAAATGTAAGCTTTTGTCAGCATCATGTACGTGTTTCTCTCTCTCTCTCTCTCTCTCTCTCTCTCTCTCTCTCTCTCTCTCTCTCTCTCTCTCTCTCTCTCTCTCTCTCACTAAATGTAGGCGTGTGTGAAAGTAAAATAATAAAAAGGAGAGAGAGAGAGACAGAAAGAAATGAAGATACAACGCAGGGAATTAACAAAAAAAAAAAAAAAAGAAATAACAGTGCAGAGTAATTGTGTCAAGTGCCAAAGACAAACAAAAAGAAGAAAGGAAGAAGAAAGGAATAAAAAAAGAAGAAGAAACGTGAGAGAAATG
>NC_087179.1:15969379-15971879 GCF_035594125.1 Scylla paramamosain | reverse complement strand
CTGGCTCTCCACCTCTTACTGGTGTTCTTAAGGCAGATACGCTTAACTTAACGCTTCGCTCTCCCACCCTGACTGTTTTCAAAGGCCACAGAAATGATTAGCTGGGTTCTTAAATGTGTTTCTCATGTTAAAAATGTAGAAGTCTCGTTAATCTGTTCTTTTTTCATTCTTAACCCTTTGCTTTGTCACCACGGCTATTCCAAAGGCCACAGAGATGACCAGCCGAGTTCTCAGGTGTGTTTCTATTACTGATAATGTAGAAATTTCGTTAATCTCTCACCAGAACCATAAGAACACCATTGAAAACCCGTGTATCCTCAACTACAGCCTTTTAAACGTTGTGGATGTGCGGTGCAGAAGTGTTAAGCCACGCACAGTGTAATAACAGACAAATATATTCCTTCTTCTTAGTTAGTCCCTCTCATATAAAGGACGGGTATCTCTTTTATTTATTTAAGCTTGGAAAATATAACGAAAATCAAATATAAATCTTCTTCTCCTTCTTTCTTTTCTTTGATTAATTTGTTTACCATTATTCGTTTCTTTTATTTTGTTCTATTGTTTTGTTTATTTTTCTTATTTCGCCAGCACTGTCATACCGCAGCACTAGGCCGCGCTGTCCAAAAGCCTTGCTCGAGATAAGAAACAATTAGAAATGTGGTGATCCGGTTATCTTATAAACAATGACAAAAAAAAAAAAGGGAAAGAATGACAGAAACACACAAACAAACAAGTAAATAAATAAAACAAACAAACAAACAAACAAAACTTAACCTTATAACGAATCATAAGGACTGAAACAAATGAGAACTAACACAAATAGGACAAACAAACAAATAAACAAAACAGATATTCAAATAAAAATACCGACAGCAGGAGACACACACCTACACACACACACACACACACACACACACATAGTACATACGTTTTCTTCATCTCCTTTTCATTCTTCACATTCGTCCCCTCCAAATCTTCTACCACTCTGGCAAACAAAACACGTCTCCTGATCTGTATTACTGGGAGTATGTAGCCGGAACAGAGCGGCTGGAACCAGTGGATCTAGATAGAGAGAGAGAGAAAGAGAGATAAAAAAGTGAATTATACCACTCTCAGGGAATACCCGCAGCTTCTCTCTCTCTCTCTCTCTCTCTCTCTCTCTCTCTCTCTCTCTCTCTCTCTCTCTCTCTCTCTCTCTCTCAATGTAACAAAGAAACATACCATCTGTTAACTCCAGCCTATGTAAATTTAACTCCTCCCGATCGTCTTTTGTCTTGTGAGTCTCGTAATGCCTTTGTCATGACGCCCTTCAGTGCCTCAGTGCCTCAGTCTTCCGGGACGTGCTTTTGTTATGTCAGGGAGTGTCACTGTGTCGCCTTTTGGGTATTCGTCAGTTTATATTTCCGTGTGTAATTAAACATGTAGGTCTTTGTGTAGTAGTAGTAGTAGTAGTAGTAGTAGTAGTAGTAGTAGTAGTAGTAGTAGTAGTAGTAGTAGTAGTAGTAGTAGTAGTTGTTGTTGTTGTTGTTGTAACTTTTAATTTCTAACACAACAATTTTTCCATTTTTTATTTTATTTTTTCATATCTTTTAAAATGAAACGAGAATAAAAAGAAGAAAAGAATTAAAAAAAAAAAAAAAAAAACGAGGGCGAGAGACTGGAAACCTTTCATCAAGGGGGCGTTTCCCTTCTTAGAAAACTAGAACAACCTCACATGTCCTTTTTTGTTGATATTTTTGTTGGTGGGCTACTCTTGTGCTTGTTTTTTTCCTCTTTAATGGGTGCCAGCAAGCGTGGTAAAAAAAAAAAAAGCAAAACGTTGGTAGTAGTAGTAGTAGTAGTAGTAGTAGTAGTAGTAGTAATAGTTGTTGTTGTTGTTGTTGTTGTTGTTGTTGTTGATGTTTGTTGTTGTTATTTTTGCTGTAGATGTTGTTGTTACTACTGTTGTTGTTACTGTTGCTGTTGTGGTAGTAGTAGTAGTACTAGTAGTAGTAGTAGTAGTAGTAGTAGTAGTAGTAGTAGTAGTAGTAGTAGTAGTAGTAGTAGTAGTAGCAGCAGCAAGAACAGTAATAGCAACAGCAGTAGTAGTAGTAGCAATGATGTCATGGGGAGGTGTGAGGCTTCAGAGCAATGAAGGCAACAACATGAGATGGCCAGCCACGCAGGAGTCACACTTTCACTTCTAAGGTTTGTTTGCATCAAGCAGAACAAAACTACTCTTCTTCCCCAGCGATTCCTCTCCCCGCCTCCTCGCCGCTTCCTTCACGCCTTGCTCTCATTCCGCTTCTTACACACCTCGCTCCTTTTTTTGCGCTCACACGAATACTGCGCACTTGTCTACTCAACCTGAGCGAAGTCATGTGATCTTGTGACTTTTTATTAGTTTTTCATGCGATTACTTTGATTACGTAATGTTTGTTCAGCCTAAGGTTCTTCACGCAGTCAAAAAATAAAAAAAATAAAAAAAATTGAGATGTGAAATTAAAAGCTGATTTGGTGA
>NC_087179.1:15934379-15964379 GCF_035594125.1 Scylla paramamosain | reverse complement strand
GGGGTAACTTAAATAGCTTCTGATAACATACACAACACGTCTGCTCTTCTTTCGCACTCAGGAAAAAAAAAATTGAACTGCTTGCCACACTAAGGGTGAAATTTGTATATGTATATTGTGATGACGAAATATTACTACCAGCAAGACGTCTGTGTGTGTGTGTGTGTGTGTGTGTGTGTGTGTGTGTGTGTGTGTGTGTTTATTTTCTTTATTTTTTTATCTCTCTCCCCGCCATGTTTTGATAATGAAGCTCTTACATTTTGTAGTTTTAGATATTTTGTTCTAGCTACTGTACACGGAAAAAAAACATCATCAACAACAACAACGAGAACAACAACAACAGGAACAAGAACAAGAAGATTAAGATGAATTATACTTATCTTAATGGACACAAATGATGGCCTTCCTTGACAGCGATGAATTAAGTAAAAGCAACAACAATAGTACACAGTATGCACATCATCATCATCATCATCAGTAGTAGTAGTAGTAGTAGTAGTAGTAGTAGTAATGAAAAGGAAGGGGTACCAAACACACACACACACACACACACACACACACACACACACACACACACACACACACACACACACACACACACACACACAATACCACAATTGTATGATATTTCCGATGATTTCTAAGAGAGGAAGAAGAAAATCCACAAATATTACATAACTCATTCTAACCACAACCCTGAGTATACATGTCCGGAAGTGTGCCCACGAACACGTACACACACACACACACACACACACACACACACACACACACACACACACACACACACACACACACACATCTACAGTTGCATCACTAAACAAGACGAATAGAAAGTCCTTGAAACACACACACACACACACACACACACACACACACACACACACACACACACACACACACACACACGTCACGACAACAACAGCACACGGGAAGGAAAACCACCAATACATCACACACACACACACACACACACACACACACACAAAGCCGAGCGGTATCAAGTGATCATGGGGAGCATACACGGTCCAGGAAGTGTCTACAACCCTTTACTCTTATTAAGGGGGCCGGGGAAGGGCGTGGCTCGTAAGTGGACGCTTAAAGAAACACGCAGTCCAGCAGGAAGTTAAGCTGAGCCGCGCTAGTCTTCCACGGGTAAACAAAAATGTGGACAAAACAGTGACTGGTGGCGGCGTCTGTGTGTGTGGGATGCAACGAGGAAGAGGAAGAAAAGGAAGCAGAGGGAAGGCTGATGGATTGATTGGATGGTTAACTGACTGGTTTATGACGGGCCAACAACTGGTAAAGGAGGAGGAGGAGGAGGAGGAGGAGGAACAAAAGACCAAGACAACAATGACACAGACGAAGAAGAAGAAGAAGAAGAAGAAGAAGAAGAAGAAGAAGAAGAAGAAGAAGAAGAAGAAGAAGAAGAAGAAAAAGAAAAGAAAAAGAAAAAGAAAAAGAAAAAGAAAAAAGAAAAAAGAAAGAAGAGGAGGAGGAAGAAGAAGAGGAATGCTGGGGTCCTTTCCGTCTTACTATTTTAGGGACTAGGAACTCGAGTCCATTACCAGGAAGGACACAAGTTGAAATCCTCCTCACGCTTTCCCAGAACGGATTAGGAAGAGGGACGGAGGATTCGCGTAGGATTCTGTCACGCCCTCGCCCAGAACTGCACCAGGATACCGATCACTCAACCGGTCACGCAATCCTCCTCTGACAAATTAATAAAGAGTGAATAAATGCTTGTATAAATGAATGTATGCAGCAAATGTTTAAGCTTGAAATAATACAAATAATTTAAGTCTTTCGAAATCACCTGGTGCGCTTAACGGATTATTGTTGTTTCTTTGAGTGTTGCGTAACTTTCCAGTATTGCTCTACACCGCAAGATTTCGTCACGTCATCAAACATCAACAGACCTTCGGGTTCTTGCTTGCCTATTTAAGAGGCGCTTCTGAATAAAGTGAAGAAATAACACTACATCCCACTTCGACTTTTTTTTATATATATATAACTTCCTTGTACCGTTGTTGCTGTTGCTGTTGTTTTTGTTGTTGTTGCTGTAGTTGTTGCTGTTGTTGTTGTTGTTGTTAGTAGTAGTAGTGCTAGTAGTAGTAGTGTTTTTTCTATCACTAATCCCCCACCGACTTGGGAGCAATTTCTGACAACACGAAAACACGGAAGATTCTTGGCAGCTTTAATTCATCGCATCTTCCTCATAGCAAAATTCCCCGTTCTATTTATAGCTCGTGATTATCATCTGTTTACATGGTCATCGTGAGGGACGCGGCGTGGGAGAGGGAAGAGGGAGAGGGGGTGGCGAGTGCCACGCGCACAGAGGGTGGTACGGGAGGGTGTCACAATGCGTTTCATCATTTCTTGCTGTGACTCGCTGCTATTAACCTTTGCCCTATGGAGGGGTCTCTTTTTACCTTGAAGCGGAAGCGATAACCTAACCCCACCCTCGCTTGACCACCACCACCAGCCTCCATGACCATCCGCACCCAGGTTCCGCATGTGCGTCAGCCTCCGTGTGTGCGTACTGCGACGCCTCATGTGTGTCTGTGTGTCTGTGTGGGTGTGTGTGTATGTGTGTGTGTGTGCGCCTGGAGTAAATCAATACTGGTGTGAATTCGTGTATCACAGGTTACATAAGCGGTGAAGGTTAGCACACCGGGTCCTTGCCTGGGGTGAGGAGAGACTTGTTGCGTGGTGACCTCGGCCTTACAGCAGGAAGGAAAAGGAGCGGATCGATAGTTGAAACAAAAATAAAAACAAACATGATATGAAGCAATAGTACGGTGGCGGCGGCGGCGGCGGCAGTGGAGGAGGTGGAAGGTGGGGGGGTGAGCGGCGGGGAAGGGCGGCTATATTCCCTGCCGCCGCCGCCGGTCCCGTCAGTTGCTGTGTTGCCACCACTGGAGGAGGGTCTCAACCGCTCTACCGGTAAATACCATCTCTCAATTTGTGTACAAGTGAGAGTGAGACGCCGCACTGCCCTTCCCTCTGTCCCAGGGCACCGCCTGGGTTGAGGAGAGGTCAGTGCCAGAGTGCCTGAGGACTGGCTGACTGGCGTGAAGGAGCGTGAGAAGGATCGAGAAAGTTGGAAGTGTTAGCGGCGCGCGGGAAGCGATAGGATGAACTCGCCACGCCCCTGGAGGGAAATTTCCAAGTGTGTGTGTGGTGTACTGGTGTGAGTGTGGCAGGGGCGTACTGTCCGTGCTTCTCGGCGCCTCGCACACCTGCCGCGCCTGCAGCGTGGTGTGCGGCGCCTAACGAGAAGTGGACGAATCCCCGGCACCTTCAGCGCCTTCAGTAGTTGGATGTCACGGATGGCACGCTACTGAGGTCTGTGTGTGTTTGTGTGTGTGTGTGTAAGAGAGAGAGAGAGAGAGAGAGAGAGAGAGAGAGAGAGAGAGAGAGAGAGGTTGGGAGTGGCGCCAGAGGAAGGTGGGGGGGCGGGGTGGGGAGAGAAGGTAGACGTCCGGCAGTGGAAAGTTCCCAGCCAGCGAGACACACACATGCACGGACACACTACATAACACATCACTTCTCACACACACACACACCCACACACACACACACACACACCCACACACACACACACACACACAATGTTATGACTGACATACATTTCGATCAAGCCCAATACAATTCGTTAGTCAGTAATTAGTATATAATCAATTTTCCTGCAGTTGTTTGGGACATGATCATGATAATACGTACTTTTTTTTCCGCGGTGTGTTCTTTACACTACTGTTTCCATCAGTCTCAAAATATAAATTTCAAAATATCGAAATCTTACTGGTTTCAATAAATATCAATTTTTCCAAAAGCATGAATTGAAATTTTTTTTATTTTGGAAATGCAAACTGTATACAAATGCATTGCTTAATAAAAGAACGTGATGTTTATTGCAAACGCGATATAAAAATAAACGTGCAAGTAATACAAGTGTACCTTCATTAGCAAGAAGCGTGTAAGAGGACACTCGGATCCCGTAAGCAGCGAGCGAGTGTCTTCAGCGCGTCAGGGAGTTCATGCCGCGGGGGTGGGACGCGACGACCCGCGTAAAAAATTCAGGAAGGCTGGCATAGTGAAGCCTTCCGCATTCATAGTGATTTGCCCGGGAGCTTTTCCGTAAAACCTTCAGGGCTGGCGCGCCGTGCACCGCGTACCCATTTCCGCGTATGTGGCACGGGAGACAGCACCTCCCTTCGCTAACTTAATGAATTCTGACTTGCTTCGTAACGCGCCTGTTCCGGGTTGTGGGCGGCGTGTTAGGAGCGACACCCGCCGTGTATGCCATGTGACCTTACTGCTCTAATAACTTCTTACGGTGGACATTCACACGAGCTAAAAAAAGGCTGAGAAGAAGAACAAGAAAGAACAGAGAGAGAGAGAGAGAGAGAGAGAGAGAGAGAGAGAGAGAGAGAGAGAGAGAGAGAGAGAGAGAGAGAGAGAGAGAGAAAACGACGGTGAAAGGTGATCGTGAATGACTCGCTTATTAGGTTGATCAGGTTATGGGTAGCGATGATAGGTGGATATTATCATGCATGTATTAGACGGGGACTGCAACGTTTGGTCCCATGGCTTCTTGCGGTTTGTGTCCATATTACTTCATAATACTTTATTCACCTAATGTTCTTTTTTTTTTTCATACTACTGGTAGACTTGCGTTCTTCTGGCGTGTTGTTACCTAAGAGTGCCTGAATATACAGTGAGTTTTGACTTAGACCTCTATTACAACAAACATCAGACATTCTTACTTTTTACATGATAGTTTAATATAAATCGTAGTTACCGATAATGTGTATGAGAGAGAGAGAGAGAGAGAGAGAGAGAGAGAGAGAGAGAGAGAGAGAGAGAGAGAGAGAGAGAGAGAGAGAGAGAGAGAGTACTCAAGGAAGGGGCGATAGTATTGACTGGCTGTCAGTGCCTTCCTCTCCCCTTCCGAGTTCCTCCCTCCAGCCCCCAGGCCGCCTCTACTTTCCCCCCTCCCCTCTCGCAGCGGTAATCGATGGGGGAGGAATTCCTGACCCTTAGGGAGGTAGGGAGGGAGAGGAAAGTTCCCAAGACGCGAGGGAGCGGGTGCGTTGGGGACTGACGCGCCGGTTTGGCGTGAAGTCGACGCTATTAACTTTCATGACGCGATAAAAGTTTGAACGCGGGCGATGCAAATGTTTGGCTTGTTTTATTTCACCACCCCGACACTGGGTCAATAGAGGCCGAACAGACAGACGCCCCAGATCGAAAACTGACCCATATATCCAGCCATTCCCAGCTTCCGCGTTACAGATATATATGGGCAGTTCCGTGAGGCACCCCGCGAACTTGACTTTTTTTATTCCTTCCTGTTTTTTTTTTTTTTTTTTTTTTATTAAGGAAGGGAGGTCAGACTTCCTCTTATACGACTTCCTTTTCTACCTCACTCAACCCTTATCACATTTCGCCCCGTACCCACGTGCCAAGGTCGTACCATTTCCCGACGATGCATTCCTTCCTTCCGCGATCGAATATCATTTCTACATTCTTTCCCATAAGCAACTTGTTTGACGGGGAGAGGGAGATAAAAAAAAAAAAATCTGGCCCCTGTTCCTGCCAGTCGGCCCCGGTGGTGGTGGTCCTACCGGCGTGATGCAAGGAGGGGTCGACCTTGAGGCCTTGACAGCGGCGGTAGGAAGTGGTTGCCTGAAGGGCGAACGTGTGACCCGCTAATTTAACGGACCGGCATACCCGTAGGCGCTCGAGGAGGAGTGTGCGTGTTGGAGTGGCGGAGATGAAAATACAATACGTGCTGAACATGACTAACTTTGAAAACACGGCAGAAAAAAATTAATAAATGAAATAAAATACCCCAAGATGAGAGGACTTGAAAACAGAATGTCTGACGAAAATAAAATAATTTGGAATGATAAAGAAATTAAATAAAATAAAACTGGGCTTATTATCATCGATTTCAAAAGCTGGTGACACATATGGTTATGTATACGCTAAAATAGTAAATAAAAACTTCACTTAAACGCAATTTCGATGCTAATAGATTATGACGCATTTTGGACCTGGCCGCGGTGTTGCGATCACAAAGCTGTCTCTTAACGCAAGTCAGGTGTCGCCTCAGAAGGTGATGACACTCAGGAGTGATGTGGCAATGCTGGTGCACCTGAGGGTTACATCATCGGCTTTCCTGATGACTTGTCTTTCCACCATGACGTGATATTTCACATCTAATCCATCTGTTGTCAATGTCATTAGTCATCCCCGTGACTTTTTTGCAAGAAGCCAAGACACATTGCAACACATAGCTACAATTTATGCATTACTGAAGCACTAGTTATTCAAAACACAATAATAATCAATGATACCACAATCATAACTTCTTAAAAACTATGCAGTATAAATGATTAAATTGATAAATGTCATTGTTAAGCAAGAGTAAATTAAATGTCATTTGTCAATCTGCTTATGTAAGAAACTTGGTACACTCTATTATTTTTGTACAGCCTCATTATAATGCTCTATTGTCTTCCCCCACAGGGTCTAGCGTGTTACACTCTGGTCTGCAAACCTCAAACCATCTCCAACCAGCCATGTCTTGTGGAATGATCCAAACTGACAACTACTTCTCCTCTAGGTAAGGAAGGGACGTGTTGAGTTTGGGTTATCAAGAATTTCAACTATGGATTCAATTAACTATTCAGAGGTTTGTGATCAATGCTGGAGTTTCTGTGATGGTGGCTGCTTGTGTTAGAATGTCACTTCTATGCCAGTGTGGTGAGATGTATGACTTGTCCTCCCAGGCAGTTGGAAGTCCCTGTGGTGCAGTGGACTCAGAGGGGAGGGAAACATGCCCCTATCGCAAAATATTGGGAATGTCTGAATGTCATTACCTGTATGCTTTCAAGAAAAAAAAGGTGGTGGAGAGGGTGTTGAATCTGTACCTGTATGCTTCCATTACAAAAGGAAAAAAATGGTCTTTGAATATCCCAACGTGCATTACAAAAAAGCAGTTATGTAACACTGAAACAATACAGCAGCCTTACCTTTCCAGATTCTGACATTTAGCCTTGGGGATCCACTAACCTTTGACATTTGTTTCCACAGCAGCTGGATATCTAGGAGTGAGAGCAGCGAGAGTCTGTCACGACTTGACCTGGTAAGCCCACACCAGTGCCCCACGGAGCCCATGATGACCCTGGAGGACCTTCGATCACAGTACAACTCATGCTACACGTGAGTCTCGCTTCTTATCCTCTTCAAGGTCAGCAGAACAATAGGTCTCCCTGAAATCAAACTTTCTGTAATATAAACTTAAAAATATCTGATTTTTAATTCTAACTTTAATATGTGTGGGTGTGTGTGAATAGCACAGGTGTAACAGTGGAGCTTGTGTCTACAGGTGCGGAGTGAGCTGGTCAGACAATCATGTCTCACTGGACTGCGGAGAGTGTGGCGGGTACTCCCTGGAGCGGCCGTGCCCTCTCTGTGATGGCAAGTGCCGCATGGCTTGGCGCCGCGACATCTCCATGGTATGTAATTCACATGGCCAAGTTACTCATAAATTGACTTTGAGACAACCAATTTATAATTAATGTTAACATAAGTAATACATAGTTACCATTCTTAGAAATACCCTATTTAGTGAGGCCTACATTCACTGAAAGGAACACAAATATAAATATTGTAATGAATGTAAAATTATGCCTTATCATTTTATGGCTTATGTTTTGCAGCCTGTAGAAAGCAGTAACTAATGAATGTTTTAATTTTTTTTTCTACAGTCCCATAGTGTTGGCAAGGCTCACTGGGAGGGGGAGTGTGCGTTGTCTGTCAACGACAGGCCTGCTGTACCAGCCTTCCTTGCTGAGGATGTGTTAGTACAGGGCTTGGAGGATCTCTCCACCTCCTCATGAGTGCACCCCTCCACATAATCCTCAAGAATCTCTGGTCAGGGTAGCATCCTCAGCCCCGTAACTCAGGTCAGATCGGGTCCAGCTTTACACCATGACTACCCTCCCATGGCTGATGCCTTTATCTGGACCTCTCTTGGAAAGGATAGGGTGCTTCACCAGGTGGTCCAGCCCTCACCCCCAGCTGCTTCCAAGCTGTAACAGACAATTGCCCCAGAACATTGGAAATGTTCAGGATGTGCCATTTGCTCTGAGTGCTTGGGGTGCCTGTGGAGGAGTTGGCTGGATGCATTCTCCCTGTCATAAGATCTTTGTGACCGTGGTGGGTCTCCTGCCCATCTGAGGCTTGTTTGTAAAGTGGTGAACACCATACTGAGGAAGGAGGTTGATGCTAATCTGGTCTAGTCAGCACAAAACATCTCAACACAGCTCAGTGATGACTATTCTTCATTGACATAAATCCACCTTCTTTGGTATCTTTACCACTTGTGTCCATCTATGGTTATGTAATTTCAGGGAGTAAAAGTAAAAAAAATTGACCAAAACTGACCATCATCACCTTGTGTGATACTCTGTGATATTAGCCATTACTGCAGATATTGCCTACAGCAAATGTCAGCATTACAAGAATGAGCAGAGACAGACCTGCTGCACTGCTTTTTGGCCTCTGTCACTGCTGTATCTCTTTATGTTGATATTATAAAATAAGAAAATGCAATTTGTATCAATCTACCTGACTGACCTGCCAAGACCAGTGTGGTGAGGACCTGTGTTGTCACCCTGACCTGAGGAGACCTGCTACCTGTCCCCTCGCACACCCACTCTACCTATGAGCTTGCAACCCAAAGAAAATCCATAAACTTCATAACTTAATTTCAAATGATCAAAATCTATTTGAACAATTTGCTCATAATTCTCAAGAGTAAAATTTATAACTTGAAATGGTCTGAATAGCCAAGCCATGCGTGGGTGTGGGAGGGGTCTTAGCCTCTCTCCATCTGTTACCTAGCTACATTTAGCATACCATTTTGTTTCCTTTAGATGTAACATGAAACTTCTGGATTCTCTGCTTCGTAAGGAATGCTTGTGACATTTCCTTGATTTCCGTGAATCTGTATTATCGTGTCTGGGGTCCTTCCCTGTGCCCCTGTGTGTGCAGAATGACTGGCCTATGGATGGGTATCTTGTGTGTGACTGGTCCATGTGCCGTACTGTGGAGCAAATGACTGAACTGTGGCTGAGCCTTACAGAGGACTGGCCACCTCTATTGCATCTCAAGCCTCTCATATCCATGTGCTATTCAGAGACTTGTAACGACACATTATTGAGCTTAATATAATAATGTATAGACCAGTGCTCAGTGTGGAAACGTTGATACCAACTTAGATACACAATAATATCCTTGCTGGTAATGATCCTAAAGCTTTATTAATGCGTGAATTATTCTGCTGGCAGTTGCCACAGTACATTTCAATGCCCACAAACATATTCCCACTCTGTAAGCTCCTTTGATCACTTGACTCAGTTAAATTTCATGAATTTAAGAAGTGAATGGATATGAACTTCATAATAACTGACAATTAATTAAGCATCACACCAACAACTTATTTGCTTATATTCATTAACAAAAAGAAGCACAAATTTGTTTAAAACTCAAACCAATCCCAACCTAAAATTATGGCAATCCCATCATAATGCTTAAATTTAATGGAGCAAGAAGTCCTGTAGGATGACTGATGGTTGAGAGTGCCAAGCATCCTGCTGTTACACCGTAAGTGCTGACTACCCAAATGCCACCCCAGTCTTAGCCTGCCACATCAACAACAGTATCCCGGCCACACTTTTTGTTGCTCAGTTTGTACATGGAGTATTTTGTATGACATATGATGACTCCTTTGAGTGTCGCCATGCAACCATGTCCAGATTAGCCAGTTTTGTGTTTATGCAGTGAGAAATATCTGCTGCAAAAACCCGGGTGGTACAGGTGCTCTCTGGAAACTGTACACCCTTTGCTCACATCCCTTTGCAGGACATTGGTTTTCTGTTTTATACAGAGTTGATTTTCTAGCGGAGTATTAGTAAGGATAACGCAGGGAGGTTGAACTGTTTTTATATAGCTTTTCAACTTTTCGATACAAGCAGTCAACAGTGCCAGTTTGGAGAATCACGTACATGCAAGCTGGCGTTTTTGTTTTCATTGCACAGTTACATTTCATTGTTCATTTCTTTAAGCTGATCATATATTCTTACATCTGTATTGTTACACTGTACGTAGCCATGTCATGAGTTTTGGTGATGAATTTAATGGCTCTGGTCATGAAACTGTTTGCATTCATGACGAATAAGACGCAGGTAATTAGATGAATTCTGTATGTAACAATGTGAGGTAATTAAGGACACGACATCAATTATAGAACTGTTCATCCAAATAATGAATTAATAGTTTACAAATTTCTATGAATCAGTAGTAGGGAAATTTGTGAGAATTAAGTGAATTTTGAGGAAAGCACTGAGAAATTCACAGTAATTTGATGACTTCAGCACTGAAAGAATGATTATCTGGCCGCTTTATTTGGGAAATGTAAAAAAAAAAAGCATGACTGATAAATTGTAAAGGTGGAAGTTTAGTTCACTTATAGCTATCTTTGTAAAATGCTCTAAATTTTGATGGTAAGGAAACTATGGTTGTCTGTGGCTCCATCTGTTGCTGCTGTGGTAAATCTCTTGCAGCAGCAGTAACAGTTGGACAGCAACGCAACCATCACATGAAGGAAAAGTGTATTAGCAGTGTGCGAGGCGGGTGTGTGGGGCATGCTGCTGCAAGGTGTATCCCAAGTCTACTTATGTATTATCTTCTTCAATACCTTCCCCTTTTGCAAAACTTTTCCGATCAATTCTTTATCCTTGTCACTGCACACACTGTGACCCATCTACTGTTTTCCACTGTTTCGTGCGCTGTGAAGGTTGCCGTGCAGCGCCCCACACATTGCTGCTGCTGCTGGCTTCAAATCATCATCTCATGTTTATAGTCACACATTAACTTCATTTCAAAATATTGTATGTATTTATTTTATCTTGCAGTTTATTCGGCCATAAATCTATATTGCTGGAGGCTGTGTAATAATTCATTTTTTTAATAAAAGTAAATAAAATATATACATGATGTCTTCATTTCTACCTCAATACTGTACTCTTGAAATAAAAGGTAAGTATATTTTCATGGAGTGTGTTGTGGCTTAAATATTTAAGCCTAGGTGGAAAAAAGTAATTGGCTTGTGTCAGTAACTTGCTGGACAGAAACCTGTGCATTCAATCTTAAAGTTGATGCATCTTATTTTCACTTTCATTAATTTTAGCTTGACCAAAGAAAATATTAACTTGAAAATAAATAAATAAAAACCAAGTTGATAAAACTAATACTGATAAGATTATTCTGTTTGTTAGTATTAAACATTCCAAGATAAAGATGACGTCTCAATCTTAAGACTTTGCCACAACAGTAAGTTCAGGACACTCACCTTACCAATCACGTGTGCATCCTGTCACCAGTCCAAGCATTCACCCACCGATGCTGCCAGCAAGCTCGGCACCCTCCTCTGATAAGGGTGCCAGCAGGAGAACCACACTCAAGCAGGCAACAACAGCACCTGATAAACTGTATGCATTCAAAATACACCCACTGGAATTGAATGTATTGCACTGAACCAGGCACTTATAAATTTAATGTGCTAAGTAGTTTGTGGTATTGAATGTTGCTAATCTTGATAAACTACAAAAGCTGTCAGCTGCTTACCCAATAACTGTATATTCTTCTCCCCATAAAAAAAATAAATAAAATAAATAAATAAATAAATAAAAATCCTATCACAAGAACTTTATGTACTGTAGGAGACTTATTACTTTTAATGTAATGTGCAAAGTATTTTGAGGACAGAAGTGCTGCAGATTTTGAGACTAAAGCATGTGTTGTCTCCTTAATCAGTAACTAGATACATATTACAAAATTTCAAACTGTTACTGTCAGTGTTTCCAATCCATTATCCTATATATAATGCCACCAAATCACACATGTATGTTATCACAAAACTGTTGCGTTACCTCCCCTGAGCAATTCTCTCCTCATTAATGACTGCTTAATAGAAAAATCAAACTGATGTTATCAAAAGAAAACCCAATATGTTAGGTATCTGGCAGATCAAATGTTTAATGTCGCTGTGGATCATCATGTGCATGCAGCAGGTATGTATCAGGCCTTTTTAGGTGAGAAACAAGAACAGTTTAGAATACACAATGGCAACTGCATTTCCTTTATTGTAATCGATGTCAACAATGTGAATAAAAAAGATAATCACCTCTAACAACAATTCCTTGGCCAGTCATCAAGCAAGAGCTGAGCTAGAAATGGGAGAGTCTTGAGGGCCACTTCTGCACTGCTATAAAAAATACCCTCATTGCAAACAGTGTAACAATTCATGAAGGATTTCAGTGATGGTTTTGCTACACTGAGTGTCCTGCTTCTGCCCACCAGTGAGTCACCTCATGCTGAGTACTATACAGTTGTTATTCTATGACAAATATCTGAGCCATATAAAAACTTACAATATGGATAGTATTACAATCCAAAACGTTTGGCATTTACATCCCTGGCTGTGAGATTCTGCGATGCCTCTCAGCCTTCTCCAGTGAGATGGCTTGTGCTGAGCTGAAGGGGCAGGCAGTGTTCTGGGCTTGGCCCTCACTTGACATACACTGGGCTATCCCTTCAGGGACAGCTATTATGAACACATGCTGACGACAAATGATCTGGTCTGTAAACCAGGATCAATGCACTGCACACATCACAAACACAACTAAGGACACACAGACACACCTAAGACACACACTCACAGGGGACCACCACCTGTTTTGAACAAGAGCTCTGTCCTCTGTTCTTTCCTGTGGTTTACTGAGGACAAGAACTCATACTTTTTTAGATTTGCAGTCAGTGTATATGTTAACAGAACACTGGGGAATATTCCTCAATTCCCAAGTCTACAATCATTAAAGCATTAGAGGGGGAGCTTGCCTGCCCTGCGGAGCCGCTCCATGTGGAGGTGGTGCAGTAATTTGTTGAAGGCAAAGTACTGGTGATTGTTGGTGGGGTTGAGATCCGGGTAGTTCATGTTCAGGGATTCTGGCAGCTCCCTCCGGGATATCATTTCCTCCAGCTCACTTATGTCCTGTGGTGTGGCTCCTTGGCTGGGCCCAGCCGAGGCATGGCCCATGCCTGGGAGGTTTGCACTGGCCTGAGCCATGCTGCATTCTGGGAGGGAGGCAGCAACAGCCATGCCATTGAGCAGTCTCTCCTGGGCGAGGGCCGGGACAGGGGAGGCAGTGGGCAGGGTGGAGCCATTCAACACGTGGTTTAGCATCTGGGAAGAGTTGTCGAGGTGCAGGTTGTTGATGCGCTTGGTGAGCGGCTCCTCCTCAGGCGTCTGGTCTCGCCCCCGCTTCATCACCTGTTAGTCACACACTGTACTGTCTTTCCTCAAGGTGATGGTTACCAAGTGTATGCTGCTGCACACATCATTACTAAGTTTACATATAAATTGTACTGACAAATCTAAAATAAATATCCAATGGATGATCTTTCATTATTCTTTTAAATATTGATTCATGGATAAGATTTACCAAAAATACTTTGGAATATAAGCTGAGTTGTATAAAGTAATGGTGGAACAAAGAATAGGAAATGAGCAAGGAAAAGCTGTCTGACAGAACTCAAGCAGGAATAATTTACAATTCAAGTTTGACACATTCCAAAATCTGACAACAGTCTGTAGATAGCAACAGCACAAGTCAGAGGTATTGGTGGTGGTTAGGATTGCAGTGGCAAGACAGTCAAGCTCACCGAAACACACTTGGGTCTCAATGATCACCTGACTGGTAAACATGTCAGACTTCCGTGAATATCCTGCCAGAGGCTTGATCCCCCACGATTGCCCCTCTGGGGCCATCCACCTTCACGTCAATTTCTTAGTGATTCAAAGATACCCAAGACAGAGCATCACAGGACAGTGTGTATGTAAGCCAGTATGGAGACTATATATGACTGTTTGGTGACAAATGGAGTGACTTCTGATATTCTTTCCCTTGTAAATCTGAGGTGCTCCCTGCAAAAGTGAGGAAAGTAACACGGAGGCTGAAATAAATTTATCATTTGCCTCATTTTGAACAGTGTCTACATTACATGCATGTGTGTTAGCATTTGTCTCAAAAATGGACCAAAGCAGCAACATTTTCATCAACATGACTCAAAATTTGGCATGCTGCCTCTTCCTAAGATATGCTAAAGAGTAAGGCAACATCCCAAGAAGGGCTCACTGAAATAATAACACACAAAGTTCATGGCAAGAACACAACCACATACTGGATGGCTGGCCATGGGAGAATGGCAGTGTTAATCCAGAGTGGTTGTTGACATCTAGCATACCATGGTTCTATTAAATAATGATAAAAATGGCGAAAGTGGAATTTTCTAAAATTTTGTCTGCCATCCTCTACCCCTGACTTTTTTTTGTACTAAGTCAAATAAAACACCTCATATAACTTTTTTTCTTTTTTGTCCTCTTAGAATGACCAGGGCATTTCTCGTTATTAAATAAAATCAAGGTTCAGTGAAGTTTTCCTAGAGCTTGTGCAAGTCATGGTCCATTGTGTTAGTCGTTGCTGTTTGCCGTGACGGCACATGGCGTTTTACTTGAAGAAACACGATAAGCATGGCACAGGGAGGATATCAGGACTCAGGGCAAGGTTGTGACGTAAGAGACATAATATAGATGCAACAGAGAGGCAAGGGAAGTTGCGTGAGGGGCAGTTGGGTAAGGCAGCAGCAGGGGGCAGGTGCAGGGACACTCACGGGCTGGGGCGAGGCGGCGGGCGGCGGGTGGCTGCAGCGGCTGGTCGATCACACGCCTGCCGCTCTGCTCCTCCTTGTCTCATGTCAGCTCAGGCCTCTCCCGCCACGACGAGCCCCACAAAAAGCGGCGCCTTCCCCGTTAGTGCATGGCTGACAACCCAGGGCGGCTGTCACTCTGAGCACAAGGAATGGTCTCAGCGAGGCCCCGGGATGCAGGCTAGACCGTCCCTCGCCTCGCACGTTTTATTACATCACATACACATCGATATCCGCCACACTGAATATATCGTTATTCAAATATATGTAATTACGATACTTTTCTCCTCGTCACCAGCTGGTACAATGCAGAAGAAACGAAATTCTCAAGTGTGAAATTTAGAACTGTCCAAAAGTCGAGACCTTAATTTTATGGCAGCTCAGTCTTATTGGTAAGGATCATATTTATAAATATTTACTGCACCACTTTTTTTCGCTCAGCTTCCTTAATTTGTTAAATTTAGATCAAAATCATATATATTTCACATTAGTTTTTACAGATGCCTATTATGTAAACCTTTATAACGATTCCTGCCTCCCGAAGCCCCAGACACTACTTTTTTTCTTTGAAGCACCAAGCTTGTACCTCACTCGCCACAGCGTGACAGCACGGCCGCCACGCAGCGAGACGCGGCCGATTCCCACGTAAGCTTCGCGTCAACACACCACAGATCAGGACCGTTAAAGGCACCTGCTGGAAGTAACCTTCAGCCTTACCGAGGATGTTAATGTCCATTGCACCAGAGAGAGCAACAGAGCTGGGCACACATGAATTTTGTTACGTTCTGGCATTCAAAGTCACGCCAAAAAATAAATAATAAATTAATAAATAGCTAATTACCCTACTTTCACTTATAATACATCAGAAACATTATACAATGCGCTTCCTTCCTTTGTTATGAGCATAAAGATGCCGAAAGATGCCTAGAGTCTACATCTATAAGTAATCCTTCATTCTTCCTTTTTTCCCAGTTCAACCAAGGTGAGGTATTACATAACGCACTGGAGAATATTCGGGAGTGATGTGATGCTTGCCACAGCCGCGGGGTGGCCATGCCTGAAGGGATCAATGAATGCCGTGATGCAATGTAGCCTCACAAGCTGCTACTGTTGCCACGCCTCACACCAATCGGTAATGGGGCAGTGATGCTTGATGATAAGAACAGTAAAGTACCATTCTGCCCAATGAAAGAGCTGAATTCATAACACGGTTCATTTAGAAGTATTGCTGCCATACCAGACTTTATCAATAGCAGATAGTGATGCATAATTTGTTAATGGCGGGAATCTATTGTTGTTTTGTGCCAATGATTGTGATACTAGTTACTATCCCCCTCCCCTCGACTCCTTTCTCTCTCTCTCTCTCTCTCTCTCTCTCTCTTACATAATAAAGATTATTTTTCACGGGTATCTTTTATTAGGACTAGGTAGATTTATTACTAAATACTATAAAAGGACAAGGTACTACAAATCGAGTGTTACACAGCCCTATAGTAACAGTAATTATAATAGACCGAAATTCCTGCACTTTCATGGATTTTTTTTTTTTTCCCACGTAGGTGCGCGAGGTAGGACAAACTTTTAAAGGGAAACTCCCGGTACGGTATACACACCAACGGTACACAAATATCACGAAAAACGAACGGTGAATGCAAGGTAGTACAAATGCTACATCTTCCTAATCTTAACAACTCTGTACTGGATACGGGTACGCGTGTTTGTGATACGTGACGGGAAGAGAGTGCCAACTAACTGTGACAAACACTGTAACACTGACTGTATCTTTGGCCTCGTGAGTCTTTCCCCCCACCACCGCCAGCTGAGGGGATGCATGGTGATGGCGATCGGGCGGTGACACAGGGTAGGCTTGTCTTCTTTCATTAACTTCATGTTACCTGATGATTAGGTGTTAATTACAAATATATTAAAAGTAATTATCACCTCACCCTCGCACTGCACCGCACGGCTGCGGCCTGACGGATGGTAAAGATGGAGAAGGGCTTGGCGGACGACTGAATGACTCCTTCCTGTCACAACCTTAGTCCTTACCACGGGGACCCTCTCGGCAGAATCCTAAATGTCCCTGACCCTGCCTGTACACGACCACGAGGGTCCTCACATACCGCACGCTGGCTGGCGGCACATGGGGTATCAGACACTGCGCATTATCGTAACAGAACAGCAGCGTGTGCATCTATCTAAAGGGAGTGTTTCAAACAAGTCCACCCATACTTGTGTTAGGCCCGTGGTGTCACTGGGTTCAGGAAGCTGACAGGGAGTTTCAGACAGTTTCAGTCTTACTGGTAGACATGGTAGGGGATAGAGGAGTCACTGACTTCTAGAGGATAGTGTGGTGTTTCAGTGTTTGAGTGAGCAGTGGATGAGAAGGAGCCTTCATTTTTACAATCCTACATCACTTACTTAAGACTAGATAGTGTATGTTATCACAAACACCCTCATGAGGGCCAACAGTTCTGTTGCTGCTTGTTCTCCCACTGTGTTCTAGGCCAGGAGGTTGTACTTAGGTTATAATGAGGGAAGGTGTACTAAAGAGAGTGTGATACTTCAAAGACTGAGTGAGGTTGGTGAGTCAAAGCAAGAATCACTGAGGACACTGTGGACTAAAGAACTGCATTCACAAATGTTTGGCATCCTATCTCAACTAATTTTAACAGATTCTAGTTGAAGTTATTAGGGTTTTAAGGTCGTTTTCATGATTCTAGTGACGGTTTTAGAAAAAATCTGCTCCACCAAATGGAAAAACACCCACAAACCCAACTAAATCGTTCCTGTGGCCTTTGAAAACAGTTTTATTGCAAGGCCAAAGTGACTAGGAGACACAGCAAAATGTTCTTCATCTGCAGCTGCAGTCACCAATCCTCACTTGTCTTCTCCACAAGGCGCTGTCTTCTATTTTCTCTCCTCTTGAACCTCTGTATTTCAACTTGACTCTAATTCAGTTTTTCTATCTATCATTTCACCTGCAGAGAACAACATAAACACGCAATGGATTGTCTACACATCTCAGGGTAGTGTAGGGTATTAGGGTGGAATGTATGATACAGAAAAGTCTTGATACTGGTCAGGGAAGGCATGGTGGTGCTTGTGATATGTGACTTTTTCCTCTCTATCTCTACTTTTTCTTATCAACAGTTCCCTTGGCTCTTTTGGTTGATCCGTGACGAACATAATCGTGTGGAAACCTTGGGCGTGAGGTGGAGGAGACAACAGCAGAGGGGGTGAAAGTGGAGGAGGCTGTGGTGATGGTGGTAGTGGGTGGTGGTGGTGGTGGCAATGGAGGAGATGACGTGCTGTTATTACTCTTGTTGTTGCCGTTGCTGCTGCTGTTGGGGATGAGGAAGGCAGGCACAGCAACGATAGAATCACGGGAGCTTATTCTGCTGTTCATCTGACTGCCCTGCCCTCTGCTGTAAAGGTCTTGCTGTGAGGACCGCTGGTTGCTGTACCCTCCTACTCTTCCTCCTCTTGGTCCCCCCAGAATTCCTGCTACTCTTCCTCTTCCTGCAACTTCACTCGTCTCTGGCTGCTGTTTCTGATTCTGCTGTGTTGCAGTGCTGTACCCACTGTCCCCAACCTCCTGGTGAGGCTGCTGTGATGTGCTATGCTGCTGCTGTTGCTGCTGTTGCGTTTCAGGTGCATCTTGAGCGTCACAGCGTCGGAGGGAGCCGTGGAAGCTGCTACGGCGCTGCTGTGTGCTGTTACTGCTGTGTGGATCATTCTCATACTCGCAGCAGTCAGCCTGGTATCATGAATGGTCTTAGTGGGCTGGCATTGTGTTGCCTCATGAGTTTATTCAGTTATTCACTTAATCTATCAAGCATGTGGTTGCGGGTGTCTGGTGTGCCAGTGGGTAGGGTACTCTTGCACATCACAGGACAGGAGGGAATAATGGTTTTGTCATGCAGTTTTATAATGTACTCACTATCACAGCATATCACTGGAGAGAGAGAGAGTGAGCAAGAGAGGTAGGAGGGTTTCATCATAAAAATTCCCATGCTTTGTTCACCATCAATGCATATCGCTGAAGAAAAACACACGGGGTTCAAGGTGTAGTTTTCATGCTGCAGTCCCATCAGATTTACTACTGTTGACTGCGTGATTCTGTAGATCAGAAACACTTCATCTGAACACCAAGGGAATATTCATCTTTTAACTAATTTTGTGCACCACGAATGCTGTCTGGTACCATGCAGTTCAGTCAGTCTGGCTGTTTGATATATATCACACACACACACACACACACACACACAGGGCATCACAGGCTTGCCTCCATGTTCTGTCTACTTGTCAGGAGAGTTACAAGGGATGACAATTGGTGCTGATGGTGGTGGTATGCAGAGATGCTATTGATATTGGTGGCACTGATGATGATGGCTGATGTGCAATTCTAACAGTTCAAAACACTTACCTGGCACGTCCTGGGCTGTAATCGCGCTCCACGGGGCCGCTGAAGGGTGGAGAACTGCGAGGGTGGAGCACGACGACTCCTGGGTCCCAGGGTGGCATAGCCCATGGGAGCAGCGCCTGGCAGGAACACAAGGTGGAGATTAGATTGCATCCTTACCTCCCTCAGTCCATATGATTCCATTGTTGCAGTGGCTAACAGTAAATTAACCAATCCATCCTTAACCTACTCTCTCCTTGTTTCTCCACACCCTCCATCACACACAGATAAAAATTCCTCACCAGCAGCAAAGGAGGACTGGCCACAACGTGCTTCATAATACTCCGAACTGAGGCTGTACAGACTTGATGGGTTGAGACTTGTGTATAACTGCCCCTGCTGCACCACGGATGGCAGGGATTGTGGCTCACTTTGGGGGCATGGGAGACTCTGGCAGGGATGCACAGAGTAGTGGGGGCAGCCAGGAGGGGGCAGGGGACGGATGTACCCTTGGGAATAAGTGCGAGAGTGACTGCTGTGGAAGGAGGCCAGAGAAATCTGATCATCTCCAGGGGTGCCGGCATCTGAGCTCCTCCTCTGCTCCTGCTGGGGAAGGATGCTGGTGGAGGCGGAGGTGGGAAGACCTGGGGAGGCGTCATAGGTGCTGGAGGTTAGCGAACACACCTCCGGGTCATGATGGTGGTGGTGATGATGGTGTGGGTGAGGATGCATGTGGTGGTGGTGATGGTGGTGGTAGGGACTCTCACCTCCTGCTCCTGTGTTACCCCCACCACCTACACCACCACCACCACAGCCTCCTCCTCCTCCTCCTCCTCCGCCACTACTTCGACGCTCACGGCAAGGCACTCCTCCGTTCTCCCTCACTCCTCCACTCTTGAAGGAGGTGATACTGCCCCTCCTCATCAGTCCTCCGTTCTGCATGGGTGAGGCGTTCATGTTCACCTCGCCCATCCCGTCACAGACTTCCATCCCAACCTGAGAGAAGGAGAATCTGAGTGAAAATTTAAAGAGAAAACATAATTTCATCAGTGGACATATGACAAAAGGGTTTTACAGTATCATTAAAATCAACAATTCTGAAGAGGAAGAAGAAGAAGAAGAAGAAGAAGAAGAAGAAGAAGAAGAAGAAGAAGAAGAAGAAGAAGAAGAAGATGACAACAATGACCACAAAGAGGAAAAATAATGACAGTGATGAAGATGGAGAAGAAAAAAATAAGTGATGTATCTACCTGACAGGTGCCTGGTGGAAGTGGGAAGACCACCTGTTGTTGTTGTTGTTGTTGTTGTTGCTGCTGTTGTTGCTGTTGTTGTTGCTGCTGCTGCTGCTGCTGCTGCTGTTGTTGTTGCTGTTGATTGTTGCCATTATGCTGCGGCTGGAAGAAATTGCCACGATTGTTGTTGTGGTGGTGGAGGAGGAGTGTAGTGGAGGCGCTGGTGGTGGAGGGCAGCAGGTGCTGAGGCAGTGGTGGAGGAGGAGGGGGAGGGTTGGTGGTGGGAGCAACAAGGCTGGTGGTAGTGGTGGTGGTGGATGAGGTGGAAGCGTTATGGTGAGGAGATGCCATGTGGTTCGCTCCACTGTAGCCATCTAGTGACACCTCCATCTTGGTGGTGGAAGCAGAACCTGTAGAAGAAAGAAAAGGAAAGAAAAAGAAAGAGAAATCAGACATGCAATATTTGTTTCTTTATTGCACCAATAAAATACACTTCTTTATGACATATCAAGTTCTTATATATCTTAACTCATGATATTGTGATGCATGCTCAAGTTTATTCAATGAATGATTTGTTGCGCTGTCTCACTTGCGGCAAGGCGCGTCCTGGCTCTGCGCCGCACAAAGCAAGCAATGATGGCAATGTTGAGGAGCAGCAGCGAGGCACCTGTCAGACTCATCACCACCAGGATAAGGCGAGGCACGCGCCACCGACCCATCCCCAGAGCTCCGCCACTCCCCTCAGGCCCCACTGTAAATTTCGGCAGCATTTTAATTTACCAGAAGTTGACAAAACATAAAATATCACAAGCAGAAACACATAATTGACAGACTGACAGATTCATTGGCAGCCTGACTGACCCACTGACTCTATGATAGACTGCCTGACTGATACACCAACTAGCTGAGTGATATTTTGACTGACTCATCATTGACTGACTGACTACCTAAAATATTACAAAGCTTCTCTTCTGTCAGACTGAACTAATCCACTGACTGACTCTAGCTTCCTGCCTGCCTGAAAGACGGACCGGGCAGTGTGGCAAGGAGTGGTGGCTTCAGGAATTCTGAGGCGCCCTGGTCATTGGTGGCCCTGATGCTGAACAGGTAGTTACGTGCCGTCAGCCCCGTCAGTGTGGTGCCTGCTGTGTTGCCGCCTGAGAGTTCCACTGTCTGTAAAAGTAGTAGTAGTAGTAGTAGTAGTAGTAGTAGTAGTAGTAGTAGTAGTAGTAGTAGTAGTAGTAGTAAGAGGAAGAAGAGGAGGAGGAGGAGGAGGAGGAAAGGCAACACCATTGTAGTGCTCTCTGGTGGCAGGTTTATGAAATATTTAGCTTACTACATTACATCTAATTCAGCAACTACATTTCCCACTGGCAGGAGCTTCATGAACCACTAATAAGCAAGGAATAACTGGGAAGCAGTTTATGTACATACTCGTATATTTCTAAGTAAAAAACAACACTTGCAATCATTACTTAAGCAGTTTCTGTGTGTTGAAGCCTCACAACATGCAGGGAGGGAAGACAACACTGCATGTATTCACCATTGCTAGTGTGTGGCAGGCTGTGTGCTCACCTGGTGATCAAGTGTCCCTGTGGCGCGGTACCTGATGGTGTAGCCACGTGGGAGGCCTCCAGCGAAGTTAGGAATCCATGAGAGGGAGACACTGGAGGAGGTGATGTTGGTAACCTGCAGGAGGGAGAGGAGGAATGGATTACTAGTTCACTTAGTTTCTTCCTTTTTTATTAGGAATTCTCATTATTATTATCTCTCTCTCTCTCTCTCTCTCTCTCTCTCTCTCTCTCTCTCTCTCTCTCACCGTGAAGTTAGTGGGTGGATGAGGGCGTGCGGGTGGGTTGAGGGCAATGGCAGAGGAGTCAGAGCCAAGGGCGTTGTGCGCGGAGCATGAGTACTTGCCATAGTCTTCCTTCTCCACCTGCAGGACCTCCAGCACGGACGCCCACAGCACCAGGCCATCCACCAGCTGCAATAATAATACAATAGTTGAAATTATTTACTTCAATGACTGCAATCCTCTTTCATTATAGGGTAATTAGTGTATAGAATTTTGATGAAGTGAGACTGTTTGAGCACTAGACTCGCACGCAGTATAAATAATGTCAGGAGTGGAATTCAAACCAGTATAAATGGTGTCAGGAGTGGGATTCAAACTCATACTTGCTGTGAGGACAAGAAACTCACCACAATGCTACTGGCAGAGAAGCTACCTTGAGTCTAACATCACTGTGACTATGAAAATGTTAATGGGTAGTAACGGTCATAGTTGTAATAGTAGCAATGCAAAAGTAGTAGTAGTAGTAGTAGTAGTAGTAGTAGTAGTAGTATAATTGGTACCTGTGGCTCATGGAGATCGTATTTGGGCCCTGACTGGAGGGTGAGGCCATCCTCGGTAGTCCAGGAAAAAGAGGGGGCAGGGGCGGCCCTCACTCGGCACACCAGACGTCCCCGGCCCCCCACTGCCGCCCAGGACCCTCCAGCCCCTGCTGCCTCCACCACCATGCGGGGTGGCTCTGTTAGTGACACCATCATTAGTAGTAGTAGTAATCATCGTTTTCCTTTCTACACACCCCATCACCTCTCCCTCTCCTTCAGCCACTATGTCAGACATACTCACGCGTCACGATGACCTTGGTGGACACAGGGGGCGTGGAGGCCACCACATTGGAGGCATGGCACAGGTAGAGGCCTGTGTGCTGCTCCGTGGCCGCCTCCAGCACGAGTCTCGCCACACTCACGCCCGAGGACAGGGTTTGTGCTGTGGTGCTGTGAAGGGATCAAAGGTGGTGGGTTAGGTTACATAGCAGTAGTAGTGGTAGTAGTAACAGTGGAAGATGCAAGGGATAGAAACAACCGGAGGAGATGCATGCATGGCGCCAACTCCTGACTCTAAGGAAACAGTGAAAGGAGGAGGAGGAGGAGGAGGAGGAGGAGGAGGAGGAGAAATAGTAGTAGTAGTAGTAGTAGTAGTAGTAGTAGAAAATTACGTAGTCACTATGTCAGTTAGTCAGGCAGGCAGTCAATCTGTCTATCTATTTTATTTTATATTAGTATACAACAATATGTTCACTACTTAAATCTGGATAAATTTAAATATGTAATCTTTTAATCTATCTCTCTCTCTCTCTCTCTCTCTCTCTCACCTGTTGAAGGCATTGCTGGTCGTCCAGGTGAGGGTGGGGCGTGGGTTGCCTCCTGCAGAACACTCCACTGTGGCAGCGCCTCCCTCCCCTACCGTCACTCTCTCCACCGCCTGCAGGTTCTCAGGTCCGTCTGTGGCAGGGGCGGGGCGTGTGAGTGTGGCTGACGTGTGTTTCTCTTTTTATCTTTAATTTCTTCGCCAGAGTAACATATCATTCCTATTTCAAAATCTGGCAAAATATTCTCTCTCTCTCTCTCTCTCTCTCTCTCTCTCTCTCTCTCTCTCTCTCTCTCTCTCTGGCAAAATTTCCGAGAAGGTTATGGCTGTGAGACTAATGAACTAACTGTTAGGAAACACTATTTTAACTCCCGTTCAATATACTGGGAGTTTTTACTTACTGGACTTTGATTTTTCACTATTTTTGCAATCCACTGACATGTACAATACTAAATGGTTAAATAAAACTCAATCAGTCTCTCTCTCTCTCTCTCTCTCTCTCTCTCTCTCTCTCTCTCTCTCTCTCTCTCTCTCTCTCTCTCTCTCTCTCTCTTACACTGCACATTCAGTATAAAGGATGCGTTGACGGCGCCCCTTGGGTTGTAGGCGCTGACGGAGTAGTTCCCAGAGAGGTTGCGGCCCACCTTACCCAGCCGCAGCTCCCCCTGTGTGGCCTCGAGCGTCTCTTCCCCTCGCCTCCACCAGTACCTGCAGGCGGAGCAATTGTGGAGGGATGAAAGGAACATATGAACGTAAGAACACAGGGCTTGGTGCAAAAAGGCATCAGACCTACACATGGCAGTCCCTATATAAAAAGATGCCTACCCATTTCCACCTATCAACATGCTACACCCTCTGTATTCCTTTAGTCTCACACTTTTTATTCATTTAACTATTAATCTAAACAAAGGAGGAAAGAGAGGAGGTATGGGAGACACACTAGAGAAAGAATGACATAGTATATAACAGAAAAATAATAAGGGGAGGAAGAGGAAGAAGAAATAAGTAAGTAGCAAAGTGACATAGAGGATTAACATAAGCAGAAGTAGCATTAGCAGCAGTACAGTACCTGAGTGGGCCGGGGTTGGCAAGGGCCGTCGCTGTCACCACCAACTCTGCTCCTTCATACACATCAAGTTGCTCTGGGGGCTTGACCATCCACTGGGGAGCGTCTGTAGTGCGGGGAGGAAAGAGAGGTTGAAAATGGTCATCCTTGTTAGAGAAGGGACTGGGAGGAATATTAGGAGACAGAGAAATAAGTGTATAGGAAGGTAAGGAAAGAGTACAAGGAGAAACAGAAAGGATGATAGCAATAAGGGAAGGAAGAACAGGAAATAGAAAAATCAGAGGTAAGAAAGAAGGAAGGCTATGAGAAGGAAAGGGAAGGACACTGGATTGGGGTGTCAGAGAGAAAGACAAAAAGGACATGGGAAGGAAAACGAAAGGGCAGGGGGTAGTAGTAGGGAAGGAAAGAAAATAGGAGAGTCAGAGAGAAGAAAGAAGAATAAGAAAAGGAAAGACAACAGAAGAAACACTCACGAAGGACGTTGAGAATAAGTTCCTGCCGCACCTCGACGCCCAGCCCATTGGAAGCCTCACACTGAAAGGCGCGTCCATTGTCCTCTGCCGTGGTGCTCAGGTGAAGCTCAGACCTGCAGGAAGTTAAGGAGTTAAGTAAGCGACAGATACAAGATTCTGAAAGAGGAGAAATCTGATTGGTACTAGGCAAAATAATGAGATTTGGAGTAGTTTTCTTTTCTATCATGGTGACCAGCGTAACACACACACACACACACACACACACAAACACACGAAAGAGGTGATGACAAAAGGAGAATTTAATGATTACAACAACTATACAAAGAGAAAAAAAAATTACCGAGGCATACTTGTTTTGAAATTTAAACATCTCAATAACAAAAACGCCAACATTACGTGAATTTTGGACTACATGAGAAAAGGAAAGCAAAGAGAAAGAGACAAACAAAATTTCTTCCCTCCTTACACACCCCTTCCCTCACCCCCCCAAAAAAAAAAGAACAAAATTAGGCACCATTAGAAAGACAATGAGACAAAACAACTGAATTAAACAGAGAGAGAGAGAGAGAGAGAGAGAGAGAGAGAGAGAGAGAGAGAGAGAGAGAGAGAGGTACGAATGGTGAGGGAAGGGAGGGTAAAAAGAGATTACAAGAGAAGATAATATGGGGAGAAGGGAGGAGAAGAGGAGGGGGAGATAAGGAGGGAATCACGTTGAGAGGAAGGAGGAGGGGGAGATGAAAGGTGGAAGAGGGAGATGAGATGTAAGGAAAGGGAAGATATGGGGGAGAAGAGGAAAAGTAGGGTCAGGAGGAAGAGAGGAAAAAGGGAGGAGTTGTGAGATGAGGACGAGATGAGAGAAAGGAGATGAGAAGGAAAGTAAAGAAAAACAGAAGCTTGAGAGAGAAAACGATAAGTAGTAGAGAATAATAATAATAATAATAATAATAATAATAATAATAATAATAATAATAAGAAGAAGAAGAAGAAGAAGAAGAAGAAGGGATGACGAAAAAGATCCGGAACTTAAACACAACAAACAAAACACACATCAAATAATCCCAAATAGACGAAAGGAAGGAAAAGAAAAGAGAAGAATGAAGATACAAAACACACCACCACCATCACCACCACCACTATTCACCTGGTTACCATGCCCCCAAACGCCCCGCTGGAGGTGCTGACAATAGCGCCGTGCAGGGAGGCCGAAGTGGAGGTCCAGGTGATGTTGGAGGGAGGCAGACTCGCCGTGGACTCACAGGACAGCGTCACCACCTGCCCCTCCTCCACCGTGCCGGGCGTCACCTCCCCCGTCACCTCCCACGGCGGGACTAAGGGTGGGGGGGGAGGGATGGTAAGATTAAAAGCCCATTTTTTCTTAACTAATTGCTTTTTTCCCTTCTTTTTTTTTCTTTTACTTATCAAAGAAACCAGGCTGAGACATAAAATGTATATATAAAAAAGGAAAAAAATAACCGCTAGTAGTCATATCAGATTTCAGTTTAAACTTTCATAACTTTAAACTGAAGTTCTTTTACATCAATATAATTTTTTTGGGGGGCGAGTGAACAAATGAGAAACGAACGTACTCCTCCTCCTCCTCCTCCTCCTCCTACTACTACTACTACTACTACTACTTCGACTATTACTCTTTCCCCTCTTCCTTTTCTTCCCCCTACTTTTTTTTTTTTGGAGCGAGGGGGAGTGAGAAAAGAAATAAAAGAAAAGAAAATATAGAATGAACTCCTCCAGTTATTATTACTCCTCCTCCTCCTCCTCCTCCTCCTCCTCCTCCTCCTCCCACACTCACACAGCACCGTCAGGGTCCCCGAAGTGGAGTGGGGCGTGGCGTTGGCTGCCGTGCTGGTAACATCACAAGACACCTCCTTCCTGTTGTCAGCCGCCGTCACCTCCACCTCCGCCCGGGCCTCCGTCACCCCCCCCTCCACAACCACCTCCGTCGCCACCTGATCCTCCCCCTTGAACACTCTGAAGGAAGAAACAGTGGTTGTTGTTGTTGTTGTTGTTGTTGTTGTTGTTGTTGTGGTTGATATTGTTGTTGCAGTGGTAGTAGTAGTAGTAGTAGTAGTAGTAGTAGTAGTAGTAGTAGTAGTAGTAGTAGTAGTAGTAGTAGTAGTTGTTGTTGTTGTTGTTTATAGTTAAGAACACGAAAAAATAAATAAATAAATAAGAGAGAGAGAGAGAGAGAGAGAGAGAGAGAGAGAGAGAGAGAGAGAGAGAGAGAGAGAGAGAGAGAGAGAGAGAATTAAAAAAGCAAAGGGAGAGAAAACCAAAATTATTCATCTATTCTATAAACAACAAGGTCAGGTCAGGTCAAAATTGAATATGTAAGGTCAAGGAACAAAAGGTCAATGGATCACCTGATCGTGGGCGGCGGATGACCCCCCACGCTCATGCAGGTCAGGTCAAGCATGGTTCCGGCCACCACAGGGTCACGGAGGTCAATCTTGAAACACAGGGGGGCCCGCGGGACCTGTGGGGGGATGTCAGAGGTCAGAGAATGAGGTCAAGTTTTAGAACCTGTTGGGAATTTGAGGTTAAAGGTCATATTTTGGTGAGTAGGTGACTGTTCTCTCTCTCTCTCTCTCTCTCTCTCTCTCTCTCTCTCTCTCTCTCTCTCTCTCTCTCTCTCTCTCTCTCTCTCTCTCTCTCTCTCTCTCTCTCTCTCTCTCTCTCTCTCTCTCTCTCTCCTTCAACCACCATCGCTCTCCCATTCACAACACCGCCGACAGATAAAAGTAGCGATGGTAGTGATAAAATCTGTCCCTCTTCCTCTTTCACCTCTCCTCTCCTCTCACTTCCCCTCTCCCTTCACCTCCTCACCTCTCTCTCTCTCTCTCTCTCTCTCTCTCTCTCTCTCTCTCTCTCTCTCTCTCTCTCTCTCTCTCTATTCCAACTTTCCTTAAATCAATCCTATTTATTTCCATCTTTCTTTCCCTCCCTCTTCTGAATCTCTTCCTTTCTTTGCTCTCTTCTTTCCATTTTCTCTCTCTCCCTCTCCTCTTTCTTCATTCATCTTCCTTTCCTCTTCTTCCCTTCCCATACTGATAACGGTTCTAAATTAACACCAGTCCCTCCCACTACTTCCCCATTCCTCTCTCTCTCATTTCTAGTCATTCCCATCACCACTTCTATAACATTAATCCTTCCCCATTCATCTCTCACCCATTTCTTTCACATTCCCCTTCTTAAATCTAGCCATTCTCTTCCTCCCATTTCTTCTCCATTCCATTCCCTTTTAAATCTAGCCATTCCCTCCCTTTCATTACTCTCCCCATTCCCTTCCTTCTTACATCTAACCGTCCCCTCCCTCCCATTCCTTCCCCATTTCCCTTCCTCTCGCATTTAATCATCTTCACCATCACTACAATACCCTCCATCTCAATCTTCCACCACCACCACCACCACCTACGGGTAACAGTAATAGTGGTGGTTCTCCTGATGACTTGCTCCACCGCTGGATTAAGGGCACGGCACTCCACCCTCAGCGGACTCACGGCGGCGCTATCCACCCGCTGGCTCACCCGGGAGGAGGTCACCCAGCCCCCCGCGCCGTCCTTGGCCACCACCGACTTGCTGTTCTCCACCACCTCGCCTGCAGGAAAGGAGGTCATGGTGGTGGTGGTGGTGTTGTTACTGTGTGTGTGTGTGTGTGTGTGTGTGTGTGTGTGTGTGTGTGTGTGTGTGTGTGTGTGTGTGTGTGTGTGTGTGTGTGTGTGTGTGTCAACATAATACATTCACATAATATTTAACAGTCTAAAAGATAAGAAAAGAAAAGAAAAAAAAAGACGAGAAAGAGGAAGAAAAGAAGACAAAGAAGAAGACAAAACGAGTTGGATAGAGACACATAAGGAAAACGAGAGGAAAAATAAAAAGAAGAAAGACAGGTTAAGGAAGACCACCACCACCACCACCACCAGCAGCTCACCTTGCAGAGTCCAGGTGATAGAGGCAGGGGGGTTGGAGTCACTAGTTTCGCAGGTAAGGTTCAGTGTGTCCCCGGCGCCCACCTGAGCAGGGCCGCGGATGGAGACACTGGCAGGGGCGTCTGTGTGTCAAGGGCGACGCGACATGTGTTAGAACATAAGAACATAAGAACATAAGAAATAAGGGAAGCTGCAAGAAGCGACCAGGCTTACACGTGGCAGTCCCTGTATGAAGTTAGGGGAGCGATTACATGGTGTGTGACTCTCTCTCTCTCTCTCTCTCTCTCTCTCTCTCTCTCTCTCTCTCTCTCTCTCTCTCTCTCTCTCTCTCTCTCTCTCTCTCTCTCTCTCTCTCTCTCTCTTATTATTATTACTATTGTTATTGTTATTATTATCATCATTATTACTATTATTATTATTCTCATTATCATTGCTACTACTACTACTACTACTACTACTACTACTACTACTACTACAACTACTACTGCTACTACTACTACATACTACATACTACTATTATTACTACTACTACTACAACAAGAACTATTACTACTGTACCACCACCACCACCACCACCACCACCAGCACACTCACAGTACACCGTCAGCGTCACATTGGCCACAAGCGGTTCCTTCAGGAGATCATTAGACACACGACACTCCAGAAGGGCGGTATCCTCCTGCGGGGTGAGGACCAACTCATGGGCATTCACTACCACCTTGGCCACGCCCACCTCCTCTTGCCCGCCATCAGAAGAGGAGGAGAGGAAGGACGAGGTAGTGGTAGTATCATCCAGAAGGTTCCCATTTCTGTACCACAACACCCAGGGCCTCGGGTTCCCCCCTTGGAGGTACAGGTGATGGTGCGCCGCTCCCCCGC
>NC_087179.1:15926879-15929379 GCF_035594125.1 Scylla paramamosain | reverse complement strand
AAGGTGTAAAACAAGAGGTGGAAGAGGAGAAGGAGGAGGAATGGGGGAAGAAAAGGAGGAGGAGGAAGGGGAGGAGGAATAACAACATCCGAAAGGCGCCACTCCACCCCTGACGGAGGCACTGAAGGGGAGAACAACGCGCGGAAGAGACCAGGAGTGTGTACAAGGGTGCTGGGAAAGGTGTGCTTACTGCTGGAGGAGGAGGAGGAGGAGGAGGAGGAGGAGGAGGAGGAAGTAACAAATCAAATTGATATATTTTAAGTACAAGAACAACTCCTCCTCCTCTTGCTCTTCCTCCTCCTCCTCCTACTCCGCCTCCACGTTCCAAACCTACACCACCACCATCACCACCACCACCACCACCCACCTAGAGCAAAACCATCCTTCGTCCACTGTGCCTTCCCCTGCTGGTTCTCCACTACGCAGGTCAGCAGCACGTCCCCGCCCTCCACCACCTCCACGCTCTCTGGCCGCACCGTGAACTTCTGCAGGTGGCTCCCGGTGGCTCCTGTAGGGGGTAGATGAAGGGGTGAGTGAGGGGGAAGGGGGATCTGAAGGGAGGGTATGGGTGTTTGTTTACTGGTGTGAGAAGTGAGGGTAAATATGTAGAGAGAGAGAGAGAGAGAGAGAGAGAGAGAGAGAGAGAGAGAGAGAGAGAGAGAGAGAGAGAGAGAGAGAGAGAGAGAGAGAGAAAGAGAGAAGGGGGAGTCTCATTCTCTCTCTCTCTCTCTCTCTCTCTCTCTCTCTCTCTCTCTCTCTCTCTCTCTCTCTCTCTCTCTCTCTCTCTCTCTCTCTCTCTCCTTCCATCATTTAAGTCTTACATCTTCATTCACTTAAACTTCGTCATTTTTTTTTCTTCTTGCATTTCCTTCTTTGTAATTCCCCCGATGTTTTTTTCTTCTTCCTCCTCCTCCTCCTCCTCCTCCTCCATCTTCTACACCTCTTCCTTCCTTCTTTTCACCCCCTCTCAGTTCTTTATATCATCTCTTTCCTTCCATACTTTCCCATTTCTTTTCTCTCCAAAATCTCTTTCTCTCCCATCCCATTTCTCCCAACCATCACTTTTTCCTCCCCTCTCCCCCCTTCCCCTTGCTGCACCCATCCTATCATCTCCCACCTTCATCTCCCGACACCCTTTCCTTTCTTTCCCCCTCCTTAACAACCTTCCAAAACCACCCTTCTCAAGTGTTTCCTTCCCATTCCTTCCCTTCCCTTCCCCTCCCCTCCTCCTTTCCCTCCCGGCGCCCGAGCTCTCTCCATCTCATCTCTCGCAGCGTCTCATAAAACACTTTATTTACAAACCTTTACGGAGTGGCTCACTGGAGAGGCCGAGCGTCAACATCCCCGCATGAAAGCCCATTGAAAGCTGCCACAAAGGCTAGAAACAGCTGGTTCTTGGGGCTGTGTTTGCCCGCCCGCCCCCTCGCCACCCTGCGCCACCCCACGCCACCCCGCGCCACCCCGCCCCCGCTGAGGAAACGCCTTTCACGCCACGCAAAGAATAAATAACGTAAATAACACAACACGGCATACATAGACACACAAAAACAGGAGGAATAAATTAAAAGAGAGAGAGAGAGAGGGAATGTATTAGTGAATGTAAGAGCAGTGTTCGATATTAAGTACCTGTGTTAGTTGTGAGAATGCCTTAAATACCTTTAATAACATAGCAAAGCGTATTTGGACACGCAGACACAGAGAAAAAAAAAAAGGGAGAAATGTATGTGTTATGTGTAATCGCGTTTGTTATCTATGGGAGTGTTTCAAATGAGGTAACTAACACAGCAAGCCATACACGGACACACAGAAACACGAGGAAGAAATTAGAAAAGAAAGGAAATGTATTAGTATATGGTAAATAAATGTTAAAAAAATACATACATACATACAAACATACATGCACACACAAATAAATAAGAGAAGTGTATTTGTACTGTACGTATTAGTAGTATGAACATAACAAGTCCTTAAATGTCTTATACAACCTTAATAACGAAGCAACACACACACACACACACACACACACACACACACACACACACACACACACACACACACATTTGCTTACCCCCCACGCGGTCACCCATCCAAGTGTTGACCAGATGCACCGTTGCTTAACCTCACTGATCGTATGAGAAGCGGTGCATTCAGTGTGGCATGGTCGCATCTACGAACACACAAACACACACACACACACACACACACACACACACACACACACACACACACACACACACACACACACACACACACACACGGGGAGAAACGTATAATATTTTTAGTGTATATATTAGTAATATATACACTATATATACATATATATAGTGTGTATATTAGTAATATATACACAGGGAGGAGAAAAGAAGAACCATTCTCCTGTTACTACTACTACTACTACTACTACTACTACTACTACTACTACTACTACTACTACTACTACTACCACTACTACTACAGTGATGACAGACCTGATGGTTCCCTTTGTTATGTTGTGGGATTA
>NC_087179.1:15891879-15916879 GCF_035594125.1 Scylla paramamosain | reverse complement strand
TCTCTCTCTCTCTCTCTCTCTCTCTCTCTCTCTCTCTCTCTCTCTGTGTGTGTGTGTGTGTGTGTGTGTGTGTCGTGACCTTAAACCTGCCAATACATCCTTTTCCAGAGAGAGAGGAGAGGGAGAGGAGAGAGAGAGGAAGAGAGAGAGAGAGGGAGAGAGAGAGGAGAGAGAGAGAGAGAGAGAGAGAGAGAGAGAGAGCCAGTCAGTCAGACAGACATGAGAGATGGGGGGGAAGGGGGGACTAGGTTTGTATTGAAACCGAGATAGTGAAACTGATGACCGCGATTGTGCGAGGCAGAGAAAGTAAAAAATAAACTCTCTCTCTCTCTCTCTCTCTCTCTCTCTCTCTCTCTCTCTCTCTCTCTCTCTCTCTCTCTCTCTCTCTCTCCGTAGACCCAGGTGAGATAAGACATGGTTGTAGGAGGGGATGCTTGCCCTTGGTCTAGCCTGAAGTACTCTCTCTCTCTCTCTCATCATAACTTGGCAGAGAGAGAGAGAGAGAGAGAGAGAGAGAGAGAGAGAGAGAGAGAGAATTTCCATGGGCTAACTTCCTACCCGTCCAGTGTTTGCAGGGGCCCTCATTCCTTCATCAATCTCTCCCGCCTCTTCCCCTCACTCCACCTTGTCTTTTCTCACGTGCATTGTTGAGTGTTGTCGCCTCCTTGCCTGGTACACTGCTAGTTATCTGGTTACACGTCCACTATAGGTTAAATTTTATAAGTTGTTTTCTGTAGTCCACGTGCTCTTTTCCTGTTCTTCGTTATGTTTGAATTATACTGAGAAATGTAAACAAGGAGCATTCAAGATTGGTAAATTCTTGTATTATTTTTGGTTATGACTTTTCATCTCATTTATCCAGTTAAATCATACGAGAAAAATGCTAAATATATATACTTAAAACCCATAAGCACAAATATTCCTACACTGTAACATTCATTGGTGAAATCTTCGTGGTACCCCAAAAAAATGAATAAATAAATAATAAAGATAGTAATAATAATAATAATAATAATAATAATAATAATAATGATAATAATAATAATAATAATAAATTAGTCATTTTGTGATATTCTGGGGCAGTTTCTTTTTTAGATAGCTCACGGTAGGTTACAATTACAGCTATGATAAATAATGTAGTTAATCATAAAGAATACAGTTAGCTATGGCTCTATCTAAATTAACTGATTAGACAAATTTATGGAGGAGAATGATACGTGGAAATAGGAATGTTTTATACAAGGACTGCCACTGCCTATACTTGTTGCATTAAACCTTATCTGACCTCATAAGCAGGTTGAAGATGCAGGCAGAGATCTGTTATTTTTTTTATGTCATGTTGAAGATATGCATTAAAAACTCCTCTCCATTCATTTTCATTATTCGGTCATTCTTCCTTACTCTATAATCATTTTTTTTTTTTCACGTAGCTTTTTTTCCTCTGCCTTTGTGCCATTCTTGCATCAGGAGTGGGAAAAAAAAAAGGTACAGGGTTAAAAGTAGGACGATAATTCACTGCCTTTATTTCAGTATTGTGTAACAGGCTGATTCACATTGATACAGTTTGCCTTGCCACATACACCTTACAGATCTACATAAGGTGCGCATATTCACACACATGGAGAGAGAGAGAAAAAAAAAGAGAAAAAAAAGACAAAAGTAGTTACTCGTACATCTCCAAAAAAAAGTCTTCCTTCTGCGGTGTACTACCCTAAGCAAAATAAAGTCACTACCTATGCATGGTCCATTCATAAAAGGATGTGTTACTTTCTGGTTTATACTGTACTAGCATACAAGAGGACTTAACAGTATACACATAACCTGACTCCACAATGTAGCCCACGCTCCCCAGGCTACATACTGGCCGCCTCCTCACTCCCACCACCCACAGCTGCCACAGACACAGCATATTATTAACTCCTGCAGTGCTCATTTGCTTCTGACAGACAGTAAGTGCTGGCTACCTAATCCACCGACAACACACATACGGAACTGCTGCGCCAAAATAAACATGCATTTGTACAGAGGTGTGCTGTGAAGGGCTCCCTCTCATCAAGGTACAGTCACTGCCAATCGTCAACTAACTCCTTATCCCGCTTCCACTGTGGTTCTCCTCAATCTAAGTTCCTCTGATCCATTTATAATACATCAATTGACAGATTTTACGAAACATCAGCAGATTAAAAAATAAATATATAAATAAATAGAGATGGGATAAAGTATCTATCTCTCCAGCTAAGAAAGGCAGCTAGTTAGTGTTCATCATGCTGAGAAACCTGAAGAAATGACTGAAGGGAAACATTAACACAGTGAAATGGGAGTGCAACAGATTAACCCACTATTGGCCGTGACTGTGCGAAATAATCCACACTGAACTGCTGCTTGCTATGCTTGTACCTTTTCTTCAGCACCACCATTAACACTTATACAGCCTGGACTTGTGTCAGCGGTGCCAAACAGGAATAATAATCTAGGAACAATGACTTCCCACATCAACATCCATCTTTTTCTAGTTTTCTCATTAAGTACTTTATCAACCATGAATTTGCCAAGCACTGATAGGAACTTTTACTTCTCCCTTTGTGCAATGTAATACCCAGCCCATCACTTCCTGTTCTCCGGTCGTGTATTTAACTTCTACTTGTCTCTTGCTTTTGCCCCTTCCTTCTCTTGTTGCTTATACACATTTCAACCTCTATTCCATCAATACTTATACTCTTTTTCCACTCATGTCTGTCAACTTTTCTCCTCCCTTCTATTTCTCTTTCATTTGTAACTGCCTTTCCTGCTGCCTATCAAAATTTTCATCCATATCCTATTTTCCTTGCTAATCAACACTATCTTATCATACAATCCTGTCTTCCCCCTCACTCTCACCACAGATTCCCTACAATTGGTTTTCCCTGGCAATGATTCTCCTTGGCTCACATTTAATGCACAGGAATAATAATGCAAGGGAGAGAGAGGGAGAAGGAGGAAGAATAAAGAAAAACACTTACATTATGTACAATAGGAGAAAAATGTTTGAGGAAAAGACAGAAAGACATCTCTCCCAGGTATTGTGGAAATGAAGAGATCTGTTTAGTGAGGGGAAGGAAGAAAGGAAGGGGAGGGAAAGAGGGAAGGAGGGAGGGTGAGAGGAAGATAGGAGTAGGGAAGGGATAGTTTTGTAGTGTTGAAAGGTAGATGGGAGTAGAGGAGGGACAGTTTTGCAGTATTTACCAGTTGTCTTTTTCATCCTCTCCTTTCATTTTCTTTCCTTACACTTTTCTCCCTTCCTCTCCTCTCTTTTTCCTTTCTTTCACCTCATTTTCTGGTTTCATAAGAGCTACCTTTCCTTCATCTTCTTTCACAAACCTTTTCCTGCCTCCAGTGTCACTTATGCATCTTCATCTCTTCCACCTTCATACTCACTGGGGTTAATAGAGGAAGAAAGAATTATTATCAATCCACAAATCTATTTCTTGCAAACATAGCACAAGGAAAAACAACAGAAATTAATTGAATGAGAGTGAAGAGGAAATTGATATGTATAAATGTATTTCTTCTTCAGTTTGATCTAATATAACTGTTTACTAATGATCCTTACCAGTGAAGGCCATCCTCATCAAAGTCTTCCCCTTCCTCTTCTAGACCTTCTATTATTCCATCATCTGGCTCTTCCTCCTCCCCATATTCCCCTTCCATCTCTTCATCAAAGTGCTCCTCTTCACCCTCTCTTTCCTCCGCTTCCTCTTCATTACCCTCAGCAGCATCTTCTTCCTCCTCTTCCTCCTCCCTGGGGTATTCCTCTTCCTGCAGTAAACATATTATTGTTACTCTGTAGCCTATGCTTGTGCTGCTGTGAGAGAAGAAATGTGGGTCATGTCTATCTCTCTTACCTCAAACGACTCCTTCATTCTCTCTTCTCCATCCTCATCTTCTTCATCCTCTTCCTGCGCTTCCTTGTTCTTCCTTGCACGACTGCCTCCCACAGCTGCCGCCCCCAAGACATCCTCCTCCTCTCCTTCTCCATCTTCCTCTGCCACATCTACTGTTTCCATGTTTGCAATGTCCTCATCTTCTTCCTCTGCATCTTCTTTCTTCTTTGCTTTTCCCTCTGTGCCCTCCATACCTTCCTCTTGAGCCTTGGCTGCCTTCTCCTCCTCCTCCTTCTTCTTTCTTTCTAATTCCTTTGCCTCCTGGAAGATCAGTGGTGTGTTTACCCACTTTAATTTATTTCCCCAGTTTGAGTCTAGTTTATATATCATTCCTTTTCACTGTTTCCATCACTTCCATTTTCAATCAGTGAACCATTCTGTTTCCAACTTCAGCCTATTCAAGTGTACTTCAATGTCTCTCTCTCTCTCTCTCTGACTCTTTCTTTTATGAATCACCAAACATCCTTATCGCTAACCACAAGAGTTACACAATCTTGCACTCATAACTTCTCTCACCAGTGCACTGTGACTTTACTGATGTGACTTCCTATATCAATCCTTTCCTCTGCATATCAAAAACCTTCCCACACTGACCTCCCTTGCTGGCCCCATATGACCCTGTTGTTGTGATATCTTAGCTCAACCAACTTTACCAGCACCTTCCCTTACCTCTATGGCAGCAAAATGAGCACACATGTTGTGGTAGTGTTCCAGGGAGCGGAAGTGATAGCGTGCAAGGCGTACACTGCTGATGCTGCAATGGCACACGTCACACTGGCACCGCGTCTCCTTGTATAGCATGTCCAGCCCTGTGTGTGTGTCCAAGGATGTGGTGAGCACATACATGAGGATAAGAAGAGGATGAAAAGGAATGAGGAAGAGAGAAAAAAAAGTAAAGCGATAAGAAATGCATGTTGTTAAGTCACAGTGAATGATAAACACAACTCAAGCAAGCCTATCTTCTCTTACACACCTAAAGGTCGCATGGGGTCGTGTGGTGGCATGTTGGCTACAGTAAGTGGGTGAAGTCCCTCCTCCTTCTCTCGCTCCAGCCCGCGTCGCTTGAACTCAGCCACCTCCTTATGAAAAGCTGCCTCTGTGGAAAGAACAAGAAATCTTTTGTACTCATCCTTGGTACACTCAGAAACCACGCAACTTTCTGCCCTCCCTTCCAAAGTGTTTTATGGCTTCCCTCAGTCTGAAGTCCCCTGATTTACTGACCATGCATTAACAAAATTGAAAACAGATAGATTCTCAACACACTAGAGGGTATAAGACTGAGGGTGACATCAACCACAAAAACTGGCAACCCAAGTTAGCAAAGTGATATGTACATGTGATATGTAACAATTCCCAACACTAAATACAGTGTATAAGTGTCTACAACAAAAAAAAAAAAGGCTTAAAAGAATAGTGAATAATGTTTACAGGTGACTGCAGAACAAGAAGAAATGTCTCAGAGTGGTTAGTGATCAAGGAAAGAGGAGTCAAACAGCAGTGAAAGAATTAACATATTTTCAAGTAAGTGCACAAAACCACCCATGCTGTTTCTCTTAACAGTAGAAGAAAATGCTAAACACAGTGGAAGACAGCACAGTATGTTATTCTACTGCTGACTATGACAAGGCACATCAAATATGATCAACATGCTTGTCATGACTCACTCCTCTTTTGTCTTAGCCCATAGATAAGGTCACACAAGTAAACACCTCACATAATGAGTACCCCTGCCACCCTTTGTTCCCCTCGTCAGCAGGCAATTCTCCACAGGCAGACCACATACTCACCTTCCTCTTTCCCTGAAGCTCTCAGTTCTTTCTCCTTTTCCTTCTTTGTCTGCTGGGCCTCATCATATGCAATCTGATTCTGTGTACAAAAAGGATTACTGAGCTTATCTTAAAAAGCTATTACATCATCTACAATCCACACAACCTTCATAAATTGAGAAATACGACCTTGTACTCTAATCTATTCATGTTAACATGCTATTTCATAAGCAATGCAAGTGGAGTTAAGACCCACATTCAGAAACACTTTGCTCTCTCACCAAGACTATTCTCAAAGGCCACAGAGACGATTGGCCACATTCTCAAGATTGTTTCTCCTGTTCATAATGTAGAAATCTTATTAAACTGTCACTAGAACCATAAAAACATCCTTAAAAATTGGTGCAGGTTTAATTAGTCTTTTGAAAGTAGTGGAGGTGCAGCACCAAAGTGTTCAAGAATGTCGTCCTGTTTCAAGCAGCAGGACACCAGGTGAGGGGTGCACGTACCTTCAGGTGGCGCATGGAGAGGCGATGCTCCTCCACATTGGCACGGTTGTACAGGTAACCACAGCACTGCATCTCCATGTAGCGACTCACCAGCTGCAGCACAACACAATACTCTTAACACACATGAGTCTCCCTCTTTCCTTCTTATGTCTACTAAATTCCTGTCCTTATTTCCATGCTTCTCCTTGCTCTTCCTTATACTCTTTCATTTCAAATTCTTCCTTGTCCTCATCTCACTCAAATATGGAAATAGAAGTATAACTCAGCCACAGTTATCATCTACATAGACACATACAAATGTAACAACGCAAACTGGCTCCATTAAACCTTTCACTGCTATTTGGTACATCTTTCTTTAATAACTTATCACTCTGAGACATCTTTAGTTGTTCTGTAGTCACCTCCAATCTTTACACTGGATACAAGTTGCAAAATCTATTCTTTTTGATCCTTTATGTTCTTGCAGATGATTATAAAGATTTCAAGCATTACTTCTGGTAATGTTAATTGTTTTGCATCACAGTAAGACATGGACAAACAACAAAAATTCCAGATTCATTTATCACCCATTTACCCACAAAGAGAATTAGAATAGAGTAGAATGTAAATGAAAGTAAACTATTCAGTAAGCATCTCCTTATTCACGCAGCTCAGCCATCAGCAACAGAACTATCATCACAACCCTGACTCCTCCAGTGAAAGAATCAAGGATGTCCTCACACTCATCTCATGGAACATTACATTTGAGACCATGCTGGCAGGGGTGAGGGCACTGACCGTATGTTCGATGGAGTGGTAGTGCTCCTTGGGGTGGGTGTTCATGAAGCAGACACACTCGTAGCACCAGTGGGCCTTCCCTCGTAGTCTGGTCCTCCTCTTGTTGGCCAGCTGGGGTATCAAAGCAGCATTTATCCACCATGAACTGATACATTTAAAAGTTATAACCAAAACAAGAACTCTATAACTGATGCCTCATTCTACTTTAAAATGTCTGCCTGGAAAAAGTGTGTGCATTCTTCACTACCATCACTGCTTGAAAGAACACTGTAATAGGTGTTCTAAGGCCTGCACTCCACCAGATAAATCTAGAGGTACTAACCTTGGACTCGGCAATCAGCAGGTCCATGGAGGCAGCACAGCGGGCATGAAAGACATGAGCAATGCGTTCGTGGTTCTTGCTGCCCAGGTGACTCAAGTAGGCCTGCCGTGCAAAGGATCATTACTAGATGGAGCATCACTGAATGTACAACAGAATAACATTATACTTATAGAGGAGCAGAGAAAGAGATGGAACAAATCGTTAAAAGATAATGGCAATGGAGAGATGATAGAAAATCAGTGAAATATAGAAAGACTGACAGAAAATGGCAAAGAGATAAAGAATACTTACCTTAATATTAGGAAACTTGGTCATGTCACACATATGGCACTTGAGGGCGGTTCGTGGGAACACAAAGTTGGCCTGTGGGGTCTGTGGGGGACAAAACCATCATGTTGTCTGTGTAGATATGGTCCATGTGACTTCCCACACCCACCCACTTGTACAATTATATGCTGGACATAAAGACATTGGTCAGACTAACCGCATGATCGCAATGAAATAATTACCAATCACCATTATATAACTACAGTAATAATTCATGTTCATTATTAAAAACACAATAATGAGAGATGCCCTTATCAGAATTTCCTCTAAGACTGTGTTAATGTTGCTTCGTGCTGCACACTGAGGGGGCACCACAAACACCCTGGATGACCACCTCAATGTCCAATATGAATGTGTACAAACCTATCACTTTTCTGTATTGAAATATACATCATTAAAACAAAAACTCCACAGCAAGATAAACTTACATCATCTGTTTCAGCTTCCTTCTTTTCTTTCACTTCTTCTCCCTTTTCCTCCTTTGTCTCCTTCTTTACTGATGGCTGCTCTTCATTCTTCTCCTTCACTTCTTCTGATTTTTCTTGTTCTTCAGCTGCCTCCTTCTCAGTGCTGCAAAATGAAAACCCTCTAACATTGGCCAGGGATGGGCCACACAGTAGATAAGCAGGCAAACTACCAGCTCTCCTATCTTTGACTCAGCTGGGTAGTAATGACTGCTTTACAGCCAAACTTCAACTCATACAAACACAAACATCTCACAAGATGGAGGATCTTTATGATCACTTATTCCCTGAGCTTGTACTTAAGATGTGTTTAAAAGCTGCAACATATTTGTGACTTCTGCTCAAGAGATTGGCACGTGTGACAATGGTACAGGTGATGTAAATGATACCCAATGAAGAACTTCTGGTACCTCCACTGAGTCTACCCAGGCACCTGCCAAAATACACACTCACATCCAGAAGATACACGCATGCACGCAAAAAGGGAAGCAACCACATGCACACCCACACACATTTGTGGACACACACGCACACTCATCCATGAATACTGTGAACATACCTCTTTCTCCCCAGAGATCTGTGGGGAGCAGATTGAGGCATCCCACAAAAAGAATATCAGGACTTGCTGGTGACAGGGCAAGATGTGGCCCTGTCTCAATCATGCTCAGGACTTGCTGTATATGGTAACTTATTACCTGTGAGTTACTCTCCATGTGTGTTAGGTGTGACCCTAACACTGTACACACTGCAGGGTACCGAGGGACCAGAGGAGGCAGGGAAGGGGTGACTGCACCTTTTTTACAATGTTTTATTTGGAACACTCTTGGTAGTGGTGGTGGAGGAGGTTTTGGTGAGAGAGTAAGTGACTGCTTACCTTTGAGTGCCCTCCTCCCCTGCAGTTTCCTCTGCGGAGGCCTTCTCCTTTTCCTCGTCCCCTTCTCTCACTCTCTTAACTCCTCCTGAAGTCTTTTTCTCCAAGTCCTTTTTCTCCTTTTTATCAGGGTGAGGCATCTCTGATCGGGCCATTTCCATCTCCCTCAACTGTGAGTTTGACATCTTGCGGTAGCAGTGGTGGCTGCGAGGAACCATCCCAGCCCTGCCCTGATCCCAACCCCGGTACTGGTGGTGGCCTGGGTAGGGTCTCTCACGGTAGGGATACTTGTGCATGTGTGGAGAGCGCGCCCCATCCTGTGGAGGAAGACACTCGCCACTCAGATACCCTACACAGGCAGGGGAAGTTAAAAAGGCTTGATGCAGGGAGGCAAGGGCTCCCTCGCGACATACACGGGCGACACTCTTCTTGCCGCAAATCCTCACCAGGGACACCGACTCTCCTCATTTCAGGACCGGAGAACACGTGAAAGGGAAAAGCAATGAGAACACTCTCTCATGGGGGGTCAAACAGTGACAACAGCAACACCAGGAGGTGCACTGCATGTCTGGCAAGGGGTAACAACAAGGTATGGGCACAGCATTCACCTCAGCGGCTGTCTTGCAGGCTGCCGCGCATGCCAGACTGGGCTTTTCAAGACCAACCAAAAGATGTGTTCATGGAGAGGTGGGAGTTGATTTGAAGATGAAAAGAAAGAGTAATGAAGATGGTAATCATAAGAATCATGATTAAGATGACAGTCAGAGAGTAGAGACTTAAGAGATAAAACAACCAGTCTAGACAGGCAGGACAACAGCACCAAGAACAGAAAGAGTCAAGAGGGATGGCAAAGTGATAGTGGTAGTAGTGGTAGCAATCAAGAGAAATCATCCTCACAGATTCACTCACTCACTCCCTCACACACTGGCGCCAACACTCACCCAGTCGAGGCGCCTCATCTTCCTGGCAGGCGGCCCATGGTCCCAGTGGTCACGCTCAGGGGCATCCTGTCAGGGACCACAACATTAAAACTGACCTACCCTTTTATGCCCTTCCTAAGTAACCCTAACAATAATGATGCCTCTCTCTGTGTAAGTCATTCATGTTCATTAAAGCCTCATGTCTCTGCAGGGGATCAGCCAAGACAATGCAAATACTACAATAAATTAGAATATAAATGAAGTAAGGTACTAATTACATTTATATTTTGGTCTACTGTATGTACTTAAATCACTTTTTTCTTTTTGCAGGCAGGTTGAGTTTATGAAAGGAGAAACATTCCTTGTGTCACAATACTCAGCACAACAATAATGGCAGCAATGGCAATACTCACTGAGCTCAGGACTGATTTCAGAATGTCTAGGGCAATGCGTGACTCCTTCCCGCTGATGTGACCAAGTTCTGTGAGGGACCTGATGAAGTCTGGCCCAATGCGTCCCTCCCCCCCTCCCCTCCTGCTGTACTCCTCATTGCCCCGGCCCCCCTCCTGCCAGGACTGGTGGTGGTGGTGGTGGTGGTGTTGGTGGTGATGCTGGTACTGGTGTGAGCTACTGCCACCAGAGGAATACCTATCACGGTACCTGGGATGGTGGTAGTGTGGTTATGGAGGGGAATGTGAGGATTATGAACCACTGTAAGACAATGTTAAACCACAATATGCAAAACAACAGGACTGACTAAACATTTACTGCTCTTAAAAACTGTACATCAAAATATTCAAATTAGGATCAACTGATGATATTTTCTAAGTGCATTTGCAAAATTTTGATAAGCTAATGCAAATTTTGTAAATTTAGGCCAAAGTGAGCTTCAAAAATTTCAAAATCAGAAGATCATAAACCAATACTGGTTTGTATGATTGAAGTGCCTCTTGTTCCAAAAAATCATTAAGTTTTTTCAGTGATCACTTCAGCAGTGCATCTGATACACACTAGCTGCCCCACAGCCAATTGACGGTAAGGAATAGAGAAAGAAAATGACTAAAACACTGGCTAAGAGTTGGGCACATCATTAAATGTGGTGTCAAACAACAAAAACCTGCAGCACCTTACCTGTGGTGGCTGTAGTTGTCTTTGTAGCCTCTGGAGGGTCCCTGCCTGCTTCCTCCTTCACCCTCATCATTCCATCTGTACCTGTCATACTTTCCCCCTCCCCCTCCTCCATGACTGTAGCCCCTGTTGCCCCCTCCATCTCGTCCCCCCCATCCTCCCATGCCCCCCTGCCCATGTCCTCTGTGGAAGAAAACATTTTTTGCTCTAAAACAAATTTCAAATTTTGAAAACTTTCTTAATTGAACCTTGAAAGTCCTGCTACCAATCCTGTACTATTCTAAAAATTTCAACAACAAGCGAGATAAGGTGAAAAGTTTAACTCTTCATACTGAATTCTGAGAGAACACAAAATGCATTGTACAGTAGCATTCAACCTAACCTGGAGCTAGAGCTACACAATGAGAGAGAGAGAGAGAGAGAGAGAGAGAGAGAGAGAGAGAGAGAGAGAGAGAGAGAGAGAGAGAGAGAGAGAGAGAGAGAGAGAGAGAGAGAGAGAGAGAGAGAGAGACTAACCTGTAGCGATTCCTGTCGCCCTCAGTGTGGTATCCCGGCATCCTCTCAAGATGCACTCAGTTGCTGCTGACCTATAAAGAAGTTGACAAAAAACTAATACAAGTGAAAAAAAAAAAGAAATGTACAATGCATATATCCTATAAAATAAAATCTCACATCCTTAAAAAGTGACCATACCTGGGCACACGGATAATACAGAAATAACATCAGCATCATCACCTTCAGACTAGGTTAGGTGTGGTTTGGTTAAGTTTAAATTCACTCAGCTCATTAATTTCGTAAATCCTTTCAGTGAGTAGATCGTGATTTGAAACGGCATTATACTTACCCTGAAATAAACAGTGGGTGTCTGGAAATTAGCAGGCTAAGCTTATTTCCAAAATCCCCCCTCCAACAAGAAGTATCATTAACAGACCTTGCTTGAATCTGCTGGTTCAACATAATGTACACAACTCAGTCCTTCATTCTGCAAAACTCTTAACATTACTTCCCTGGGCCCGGCGTGTCTACAGACTTGAGCTGCCCCACTACTTGACAGACCATTTCCTCAACCTGCTTGACTAGCCAGATTAACAGAGTAGCCAATCAGGTGAGTAAACTAGCTTTGTATCGTGTGGTAGTGATGACAACACAGGAAAGGGGCCTCGTGCCACTCCAGAGTCCTGCTACCTTTAAGGCACGCGGCAGGCACGGGATAAACACAAAGTTATTAGGGGAACCACACACATACACAACTTTGGGTGATACGAACAAGCCCCGCGTCACACCAGGGCGCCAGGGGACAGAAATACAAGGGCTGAGAGGGCCGGGGGGCAGACTGGTGCCCGCCAAGACGCAGTAATTCCCCGCCGCTATTACTACCATTCTACATGTACACCATCACTAAAACACCACTGTCTACCTGTTCTGGCTCCGTGCTGTCTTCCTGCCGCTGTGATGATGGCAAACAGCTCACGTGCAGATCCAGATGAGAAGTGAAGGGGTTGTATTTGGTATATTACGACCCGCGCTGTCTGCCTACCTTCCTCCTCTTCCTCTTGTGACCTCCTCTCTCCCCTCCTTCCTCCCGGCAAAGGCCCGAGACTGCTGGAAATAATAACATTACTTCTCTCCCACCAGGTAAATAGGCATAGAACCAAGTAAATGGCACAAAAGAAACATTACATCATCATCAAGCAAATGTTTACTACCAATATAGATTAAATATCCGTACCAGTTGCACTGGCTTGGGCCTGTTTTACATCTTGACGTGTGGTTTTAGTTTCTGTATGTGTATGTGTGTGTGTGTGTTCTTATGCCACAGAAACGAGAGTAAAGTAGAGAAATGAGCTCATTCATCATCATGGTCTTAGTTTTACCTGAATGTGTGAAATATATTGAATCACACAAGGCAAGGAATGTGTACGAAATATTACTACGGGTTAAAGTTTGGGACAGCGGCGGTGCTGTCACCTGACGGCGACGCAAATGATCAAAGAAAACGTTTTAAGGGGTATCTTCGATATTTCCCCGCCACCTTTCCCCCTCCCCCACCTTTTTTTTTTCTGTTTATTTTTTTCTTTTACGAATTATATAGAGTCCTTGAGCCCCAGCATGAGGTACCCCAGGTGGTGGCATAGGACGGCCAGGCTCTTTACACTGGTCATGCTGGGCCGTCACTCTGCAGGCCACGCCCCTTACTACCACACGAGGACCTCATCAACCCTCACAGCTGCAGACACAGCAGCGCGGCGTGGTATGAGGTGAGTGGTGTTTACATCACCTGGTGCATATTAGTGAGAGGTGAGAGAAAACGGTTAGTTTGGTGAAGCGAGTGACTAAATCATTGCATGACCGGTGTTCTCTTATCAATATTGTGTTTTTAGTGTTTACACTTCTTCATTATGACCACCGTAGCTGTATACAGAGAAACAGGCAGTCACAATAAGAAGAGTGAATGCAAGAGAAATTGTGGGAAATGATCCGATATGTGTGGTCCTTTATGCAGATAATGTAGTGGTTATGAGTTCATATAATATAGTTTTACCACACCAAACTAATGCCTCATATGTGCAACCTCACCCACCCCGCAACCCCACAACATGCCCCTGGACACCCACTCCAGTACTCCATCTGTTCAGTCCTGGAAGCAGCCTCATTCACCTCACTTCCTAACTTAAAAAGGAGAAATTCTGTGTATGTGAAATATTCTTTTAAGTTCATACGAAGAGCGTAGAAAACATTTAATTTTTTAACAAAATTTAGAAAGAAAAAAAATGATCGATATACATTTTTTATATAAATTTTCTTCTACTTTTTATGTTTTAAAATTCTGCAATTTTTAAGTTTTTAATCTTTCTTTCTTTTTCTTTTTTTTTTCTAGGTCCGAACCAACAGAAGTTTACTCTTGAGTTCGAAGGAGAGACTGACAAGAGCCGAGTAAACATCCGGACAGAGGAGTATTTGCCATGAGATAGCCGTGACGTGTAAATACGGAGTACGGCAGGAAGGGAGGAGACAAGGAGGGGAAGATGGGAATGGAGGGAGAGGTGGAGGAGAGATGCACGTCACAACTATTTCACGGAAAGGTTTCTTCTGTCCGGGTGTCTACTCGACTCTTGCGAGTTTCGCCTTCAAAGCCAAATGAAACCCACTTGACAATGCTCTGTAGTGTCATGCAACAGGGCACAGCGTCAAATAAGTTGTGGCAAAACGTCAGATTGATCCAACAGTTTGTTCAGAAAATAATTGCGAAAAACGATGATCTGAAATGGAAAGTTACCTACCTACGTAGTTACTTGCCTGCCTGCCTGCCATGTAAGGCCAACAGGAAAGGACACAAACACACGCAGTATATACACAATCACAAGTCAACTGAAGAATCACACAAGCATGACATTCATCCCAATTAACCTCTATTATTATGCATGTACGAGCCCCACTGCTCTCTGAATCAAGCGGGGAAGAACCTGACGAACACACACACACACACACACACACACACACACCTGTAGCTCGAGACACGTGAAGAGTGCCGTAACATTTACAGTAAGTAGCCTTACCTGAGCCTACCTGATGATTCCGATGGGTGTGTCTGGTACTAGTACATAGAATGGGATGAAAATACATAAGGAGAGAGAGAGAGAGAGAGAGAGAGAGAGAGAGAGAGAGAGAGAGAGAGAGAGAGAGAGAGAGAGAGAGAGAGAGAGAGAGGCAAAAAAGTACCGTAAAGAGTGCTTGAGACCATCTCAGGATTGCAACTCTCTCTCCTCTCTCTCTCTCTCTCTCTCTCTCTCTCTCTCTCTCTCTCTCTCTCTCTCTCTCTCTCTCGTGTTTTAAGTGAAGGTCAAAAAAATAACAGGCTCAAACTTGAGAAAGATTTAAAAAGTATGTAGAAAGAAACTAATACTCAAATATAGTTAATGAATGGGATAGACTCAGGAATGAAATAATAATAATAAAGAAGTAATGCTGCCGAGTCAATGAAAGTATGTAAAAGATTAATAAACAAATTCATGAACGGGGATGATGGGTAGGAAATAGGTAGGCGTGTTTCATGCAAGGACTGTCACGTGTGGGCCTGGCGGCTTCTTGTACGAGTAGTTACCCTTGTTGTGTTGTTTTAGTGTGTACTATGAGCGAGCGGGAAATCAATTAGTGCATTGGCAGGAACTATCACTGTTCTTGTGTATTTCAACATAAGCCTCCATTTGCAAGTTTTCGAGATGGTGAGGAAACTGGAAACTAACATCACCTATCCCGCAGTGTCTTTCACCATGTTTACCCCAATATGGTGAAACCCGCCACGGATGGAAACAACCATTGGAAAATTTTACCTAGAGTATGAGGGAAGTTCCGGGAAGAAGGAAAAGTCATGCTTATCTGGAGTAGCAACAGAAAACGTGGTGTGGTAATTACGTCAGCAAGGTCTACCGAATTATTAGGGTGGCCACTGAAACTGCCGCGTTAATAAGGAGCTTTAAGAAATTAGGCGACTTGATGCATGGGATGATAGATAGGAACAAGTAGGCGTGTTTTATACAGGGACAGCCACGTGTCGGCCTGGTGGCTTCTTGCTGCTTCCCTTGTTTTCTTGTCATGAATCCCTTAACTCATGGTTCTCAAACTTTTTTCGTGAGCGATCCAGTTTGGAACATTCCAGTCCTTCGTGACCCACAGTAAAGTAAAGGGAAAGAAAATGTGCAGTGATATATGCATTTACTTGTGTCCCCTGCGACCCACAGTTTGAGAACCACTGTCTTAACTGATGGAGTATTGTTAGAGGCTCATCCAGACACATCAATGACGCATCAGTGTCGTGTCCCCTCAGTCCTTCAGTGTCAGTAAAAAAAAAAAAAAATACCGTTACTTTGGATTCAGCCGACTTACTGACACCTGTCCGGCGCAAAACCATGTTTTGACTCTCCGTGTCAGTTTCGTCTCCGTTCCGTGAAAGCTGAATACCGTCGCCACCGATATTTTTCAGTGGTTCACGGACACCGGACGAGTGGTGTTTGTCCACAAGAATACATGATGAAATACCTATTGAATTGGTTCGGAACCATCCTGCTCTGCATGATTTGCCACAGCCAAAGTATATGGTCAGCAGTCTCAAAGAGCGTATATATCTGAAGAAAAAAAAATTGTTCCATCATTATTAATTAACTCCTTGTACAGAGGAGTAAACTCTACTTTCTCTTACCTTCCACGCTTCATGTACCGACTTTCTTTTCTTCAGCTTGTGTTCAGTCTGTTCCTCTTCACCAAAAATTATGGCAATCATTGCCAATTCAACGTCTGAAAACTTTGCCATCTTGGAAATCATTGATTTCAGGCAACACGCACTTCTGATGGTTCAAATTTTGTGCTGTTTTTCCGCTGTTTTTAAGACGAAACGCGCGGTTTTATTGGGCTGGTTTTGGGGCGGGAATCCGCGGGAAAACAGTCGTGGCAACTCGGCTCATCTGTTCAGTACTCAACCAGCCACCGTGTTAGGTAGTACGCACCTCGCTCTCCAAACTTCACAGCCATTGAATCCGGTGGACGCAACTTTATACATCCCTCCAGGTAGTACAGTAGATCATACTCACTCCAGGGATCGCTCTAAGGCTACACGGAACACGATTAATGTCCCTGAAATAGATAGAAGCGTTTGTTATGAATATACTCAAGGTCAGATGGGCACAAAATGATTGGGAGTAAAGACGGAAAAGTACGTATCGCTGGTTCAGGAAGTGAAGACTGATGTTAGTGAGTGTGTGGTGTGTTGGTGTGAGATATAGAAGGAAGAGACCGGAAGGAGGAGGATGGGGAATGACGAGGAAAGGAAGAGAAGACGAGAGAAGATGCAGTGACGGGAGGAATCCAAGGGAGAGGTGGGTGTGGTGAAGGGAAGAGATACCACTGTTATTATGAGGTGTGTGTGTGTGTGTGTGTGTGTGTGTGTGTGTGTGTGTGTGTGTGTGTTATTGTGAGGGCATTTGCTAGACTACACAAAAGGGCGCTGCCTGCCTGGTGGAGGTGGTGGTGGTGGTGGTGGGGCTGGGTTGTATTATGGGTAGGGATGGAGGCGGAGGTGATGCTATTGAGGGAAATGTGTAATCTCTCTCTCTCTCTCTCTCTCTCTCTCTCTCTCTCTCTCTCTCTCTCTCTCTCTCTCTCTCTCGTGTTGAACTTTCCCTTCACTAACTTGCATCCTCCAGGGGAGAGAGAGAGAGAGAGAGAGAGAGAGAGAGAGAGAGAGAGAGAGAGAGAGAGAGAGAGAGAGAATTTTAGTCTAACATGGTGAAGCTGACGATGATGGTGATTTTGCTGTCACTGAGGATGATGATGATGATGATGAGTAAGGTTGGCACACTTCTCACTCCGCCCACGCTCTGTCCTGATTCCCAAGGGCGGTTGCCTAACACCTATCAACGAAAACCTGCGGCAACTTGAGCAGGGCGCCAATCCACGCCAGCCAAGTGATCTGCGAGGGGCGTGTGTGTGTGTGTGTGTGAGTGTGTGTGTGTGTGTGTGTGTGTGTGTGTGTGTGAAAATGAAAACATTAAAGCTTGTGGACAATTACGAAAAGGAAATTACTGATACAATTGTTATTGTTATTATTGTAGTTGTTGTTGTTGTTGTTGTTGTTGTTGTTGTTGTTGTTATAAGAAAGATTTTTATGACGTTTAGCATATATGAATAAAATTAATTTCTTGTCTCTCTCTCTCTCTCTCTCTCTCTCTCTCTCTCTCTCTCTCTCTCTCTCTCTCTCTCTCTCTCTCTCTTAGTCATCCTGGATTCACTGCTTACATCATCATCATCATCATCATCATCATCATCATCATCATCATCTATCTCACCTTCATTCATCTGTTTCAAGTAAATTCACTTATTTCATTATCATCAACTCCTCACCTCATTAATTTCCCTCTCTAAGCAATCTCTCTCCCTACAGATGGCGTCTGACTATGGCAGCGCGACAAACCACCCACACCCCCCCGTACACAACACTGCCCTGACTGATAACCTACCACCCCCACCAAGCTATGAGGAGGCCATCAGCACCGCCCCCACGCCCAACGCCCCTGCCCCATACCATGCAACCTCACAGCACCCCGCACCATCCACAGCTCCCTATCCATCAGCCACGCCCTATTCCTACCCCATCTCCATCACCACGTGCAAACCTGTCCCCACTGCTTCTTGTCCCACTCCCCCGTATCCCGTCTCGCCCTCCTTCCCCAGGCCCACGCCGTCTCAGTCGTCATCCACCCCGACGCAGGTGTGTTTAGTGTTACTGTTTGTTGTTGGTGTGTGTGTGTGTGTGTGTGTGTGTGTGTGTGTGTGTGTGTGTTTATGTAGGTGGGACATTGGCCAAGGACAACAAAAATCCAATATATAAAGCCCACTAAGATGCCAGTTCCAGCGGTAGTCACAAATTGAAGGATAGGTGTCTTGAAATATCGTAGGAAGTGTTGTTATCATTGGTGTTGTCATGTTGCTGTTACTGCTATCACTGTAACTATCACTAATGCTACTATCACTGTCATAAGCACTACCATCATCACCATTTTCACTGTTATCACTGCCATAATCAGTCAGCATCACACTAACAGTCACTATCTCTAACACTGTCATAACCTCCAGCATCACTGTCATCACCACTATCATCAAGATTGTTATCAGTTATAAAGTGAATTAAAACTTATGGAAATTGGTGTGAAAATAAATAAATAAATAAATAAATAAATAAATAAATAAGCATGAATTGGAATTGAAATGAGATGATAAAAATGAACAGAACTCAACCCTGCCTGACTCACCATCATCACTTCAATCATCACCAGCACCACCACCACCACCACCGTCACTTACAATCTGCATAATTTTGCCTTTAAATTTAGCCCAACATGTGTTTTATTTTTCTTCTATTTACTTATCAACAACAAAAGTCACTACCACCGCCACGATAACAACCCTGCACCTGTGTCTCCTCCTACAGATCACATCCGCACCTGCAGTACTGGTCCAGCAGCCACGGGAACAAGACGGCACCTCGCCCTTCACCCGCTGTGTCCTGGTCATTGGAGCATCGATGATCGTCTCTATAGTGATGTACCTCTTGAAAGCACTGATATTCTCTTTTATGTAGCTGTGTGTGTGTGTGTGTGTGTGTGTGTGTGTGGTATTGTTATATCTTGTTCTGCTTAGCCCTTGGACAGCCTCATTCACGCTTATTGATTCATTCATTCACTCATCATATCATCATCACCATCTGTCAATTCCATAGATTTACAGTATTACATGGAATGCACCGCACCTCGTCTTCTCATGCGATCAGCGAGGTTAAGCAACGATGTGTCTGGTTAGCACTTGGATGGTGACCGCTCTGGAATATCTGGTTTGTTTTTCTATGGCTATTAGTTAATGGTGTGTGTGTGTGTGTGTGTGTGTGTGTGTGTGTGTGTGTGTGTGTGTCCCTCTGGTGCTTCTCAAAAACTATTCATAAATCTGTGTATCATAACATTAATTTTCATTATATTCATTGTATTTTTATATATTATTATGCATACAGGAGTCCTATGCTAATGTGATTAAATTATAAAAAGTGCAGTGTATACATAATTAGTAATTGTATTCTTGACCTACTGCTTATCAGTGGCAAAATATAATAACTTTCCAAAATAAATTTAAGGAAAAAGGAAAAATCTTAATGAACCTTACTCTCAATATAATGTAAGAACAGTCCCGTTTTCTACAATTTTATCCTCACATCCAACTTTTTTTTTTAATAAGTAATGAAGAAAAGGAAACTACAAATCTACTTCAACTCGCTAAAGAAAACTGATCCTACCTTTTTTTTTTTTTGTATGTACCTCAGCCACATCTTGCTCATCAAAATAATCCAAATCGAAACTGCACTGCCTGCTTTCCACTAAACCGGGGAGAGCTTCCTTCCTCCACTTTATATGGGACAAATTATACTACTACTACTACTACTACTACTACTACTACTACTACTACTACTACTACTACTACTCAAAATAGTCAAGTTACCCATAAGCAACCTTCAGTCTTACAAGAAAATGGGTGTTCAATGGTAGACTTACACAAACCTAACATATTATTCTGCTGCGTGAGGTTTGTGGACAAGAGGATATGAACAAAATAGAATGTGAAAAAGAGAGATGAGGCAGATCATAGCGAAGATATTTTGGTGATAGACTTGTAATATTGTAAGCTGTAGAATTGACAGAAGCGCATCAACATCAACAACAACAACAACAACAACAACAACAACAACAACAACATGTGAAAGATGATGATGACGATGATGATGATGATGGCGAAATAGATGGAAATGCAGCTGGCTAAGAGGTATACAGAACAAAAAAAAAATAAATAAATAAATAAATAAATAAATAACAAAACAATATAAAACTCCTTAATCAATGTTCTCTTGAATAATAATAATAATAATAATAATAATAATAATAATAATAATAATAAAAGGAAATTTCGATCGAGATACTAATAAGATTCGGCAATTTACTTCTGAAGGAGGTGGTGGTGGTGGTGGTGGTGGTGGTGGTGGTGGTGGTGGTGGCCTAGACAGAACAAAATCTGAGATAACCAATTCATTATTATCTTCATTTCATTTGATAGTAAAAACCATATTCTCTCTCTCTCTCTCTCTCTCTCTCTCTCTCTCTCTCTCTCTCTCTCTCTCGTCTGGCAGCAGCGGCGAGAGATACACGGGTTGAGTTTATAACGAACTCACACATCTGCGCAAGTGTTCCACCTCCGACGCACACACACACATACAAACACACACACATACACACACGTGCACCTCCCCCTCTCTCCACCAACACTAACAGTACTTGATCTATACGTTAACACGGAGGCACGGCTATCAGTCACCCGTCCTGACCCTCGTAACACTCGTACCTACACACCTTGAGGGACCGCTGCATACCTGAGGAGCACCTGTAGCAGTAGAAGTGGTGGTGGTGGTAGTGGTGGTGGTGATGACGTGCGGTATAGACAATAAGTGCTGGTGTTTCTCACTACGGCGAGGATCTTTCATCGTAGCAGGGACGACGCTGGTGAGTCATGAGTGCAGCCTCCTGTCAAGTGTGCCTTCCTCCTTCACTCCTCGATTTGACACTGGGAGAGGGAAAAGAGAAGTTGTTAGCTGGAGATGGTTTTGAAAAGAAGATGAAGTGGTCGTGGTGTTTGTGTGGTCTTTTCCTCCTTTTTTTTCCTTCTTCTTCTTCTTCTTCTTCTCCTCGTCGTCTTCTTTTTCCTCCTCTCCTCCTACACATCCTCCTCCTCTTCCCAGTGTGGATGAGTAATAAGGAAAACAAATTAAAAAGAACAAGTGAGAAGTCTTTGTAATTATGCTACTAGTTAAGATCTCTTCCTCCTCCTCCTCCTCCTCCTCCTCCTCCTCCTGTCAAGTAACAACAAAACAGTCAGACATAAGATTTAAAAAGAAAAAATGCTGATTAGAATAGATGATAATGGTAATAATGATGATGATGATGATGATGATGATGATGATGATGATGATGATGATGATGATGATGAATGTGATGAGGAGGAGGAGGAGGAGGAGGAAGAATATGAGGATGATGATATTAGAGGAGAGTTATATTATGTATCAATCTATGTATGCACGGTTGTTGTTGTTGTTGTTGTTGTTGTTGTTGTGCTTCAAGGTGACATTATTTATTTACTAGTTCATTTTTTTTAAATTTGCAAATATAATACGTATTAAGCGTAGTAAACATTGGCCAATAAGTATGCATCAATATATGTATGCATCTATGTATGTACTAATCACCTGCACATTTACCTACTTATCAGTCTATCTACCAACCTGTCTACTCACCCACCTGTCTATCCATCTATCAACTTATCTACCTTTTTTTTTCGCCCACAAGGAAATATCTTCCATGTAAAATCTTGTAGTAGTGTTTGTTTTTCTTCCCTTCACAGATCCTGAGTATTGCCGGTGTGATGTACGGCGTGTACCAGCTACTGACGGGTGAGCTGACGGTGGTGGTGGTAGTGATGGTGATAGTAGTAGTAGTAGTAATAGTAGGTTAGGTTAGTAGTAGTAGTAGTAGTTATTGTTGTTGTAGCAATAGAAGTAGATTATATTAGGTTAGGTTAGTAGTAGTAGCACATAAGAACATAAGAAAATAAGGGAAGCTACAAGAAGCCAATAGGCCTACACGTGGCACTCCCTGTATCAAACACACCTATTGTACCTACCTGTTTCCACCTACCATTCATCCCCTTCCAAAATTTTGTCTAACCTTCAGTAGTAACAACAGTAGCAATAGAAGCAGCAATGACAGTCTTATACGGAACCAAACACAAACAAAAGACGTAATACATTCAAATTACACCTATTACATACACGCACCTCTTATGGATGCATGTATGAATATGCATGTCTGTCTGTATGAAAGTACGTTTCTTACAAACACACAGGGTTCAAGATGGCGCTAGCTACAATAGGAATCGAAGGAGGCGGTGTGTTACTGGCCCTCCTGGTGTCCTACGGCGTCAAGGAGGTGAGTGAGGGAGGGAGAGAGTGAAGGGAGATGTTGGGATGGAGGAAGGGAGAAAGGGAGGTGTAAGGGTGTAAGGGTGTGTTGGTGAGTAAGTGGAGGAGTGAGGGAGTGAACAATGGGGAGGGAGGGAGTGAGGAAGAAACTGAGGTGGTGCATGGGTGAGACAATGATACAGGTGATGAGGAGGGTGGGAGAGCGAGTGCGTGAAAGGATTAATATGTCACTCAAAGGGTTATTATCATTTCTATCATCATCTTTCTTTTCATTGAGGATAATGTGACAGTGGTGGTGGTGGTGGTGGTGCTATCACAACAATACAGTTCAGAGTCATTCATGGCCAAACCACACTAACCACAATGAACGATTAAATAATAGAGGTCATGACAAACTACCTCCTCTTCCTACTACTACTACTACTACTACTACTACTACTACTACTACCACCACTGTCACCAATACACTCAATCACACTATCCATCTATCTATCAGTCAGTCCATCAATCTCCCTTCTGCCACTTCGTCAGGAGAAGCGAGCGGCCTTTAGATTAAGGGAGGTGCTGTCTGCGATAATACTGGCGCTGGATGGACTTTTATCTATCAATCTATCTATCAAACTATCTATCAATCTAGCAATCTATCAATCTTCCTTCTGCCACTTCGTCAGGAGAAACGAGCTGCCTTGAGAGTATGGGAGGTCCTGTCTACAATTCTGATAGTGGCGCTGACCGGGCTGGGGCTCTTCACTATTATCAAATCCTCCATTAGTGTGGGTCTCGGCATGGTCCTTGCTGCCGGCCTACAGGTGTACTTCCTCGCCATCGTGCATGCCTACGCCACCTCGGTAAGAAGCGCAGGTGGGCAGAGCGTTTGAGTAATCTGTTTATGGTCTGTTTTGATTCTGTTTTTCTGCCTTTGTGTTCGTTTGTGATTGTGTGTTGTAGTGGTATTGGTATAAATGTGTGTGTTTTTTTTTCTGCGTCCTCTTCTGTCTCTCTGTAAATAAATAGATAGGTAAATGAATAAATAAATTTTATGTTGATGCTGGTAGTGGTGGTTTTATTAATGTTAATATTCTATGACTATTTGTTGTTGTAAATACCACGTACTATCATATACTACTACTACTACTACTACTACTACTACTACTACTACTACTACTACTACTGCTACTATTACTACTACTAACGCAATCTCTTTTTAACACAGCTCCTTTTTTGTTGCTACGACCATCACTACTACTACTACTACTACTACTACTACTACTATTACTACTACTTTTTTCAGATACAGGAGATTATCACGGTGGAAGAGTAGCACCCCGACTACAACTTCCACTGGACCCACCTCTACGGAACCCACTCACCACCACCCACTTGGCTTCACCACAACACCCAAACTCGTAACTTGTTCTACCATACCCTACTCGTATCCTGCCTACCCTAGCCTGTCTAATTCCTCCTGATCTTCTCTACCCTAACCTAACCTAACCTAATGTAGCCTAATTGTTTTTCCTGATCTTCCCTACAATATCCTGCCATTTCCCCCCTGTCTAATCCTGACCTAACCTAAGCTACCGTACCCTAGCATGTCTTGACCTGACCTGAACTGACCTAACTTAACCTAACCCAAAGCTACTCTACCCTGACCTGACCTAATCTATCCTAACCTGTCTTGTCCTAACCTAACTTAAGCTGACCTGACCTGACCTAATCCAAATGAACTCTTCTCTCAAGCTGACTCGAGTAATTATGATAAATGTTGCAGTGTGTTGTAAGTTATCTAAGTACAATTAAAGTGATAAGGGACTTTGTGTGTTGCTAGGGAAAAAATAAATAAATGAATAAATATAAACTAATATATATGAAGAAAATAAATTATATAAATAAATGTATGACGTGTTGTAAGAAACTCGTGTTTTTGTTCTTGTTTCGTAAGTAATATCCTGTTGTTGTTTTAGTTGTTGTTGTTGTTGTTGTTGTTGTTGTTGTTGTTTGAGTTCTAATATCAAAATTCTCTCTCTCTCTCTCTCTCTCTCTCTCTCTCTCTCTCTCTCTCTCTCTCTCTCTCTCTCTCTCTCTCTCTCTCTCAACCACCACCACAACAACAAAAACAACAACAGATATAATATACATCACAAAATCACCTTTCCTTGTAAAAATAACGCACAAAATTACTAACAATCACTAACGCACATCACAGAATCAAAAAAAAAAAAAAAAATTAGAGGAGACGAAAAATAACATAGTTTACTCTAATATTGAGGAGTCCGTCCATAGAAAACGGTACCCAGTGAATTAATAACTTGCATAAATTTGTACATACTTCTCTAGTTTTTTTCTTTTACTATAAAAAAAATAAATAAATAAATAATCTGTCATCTAAGCTATCTGAATAAAATGCATGAATAAAAAAACTGATAAATAAGAAAA
>NC_087179.1:15874379-15879379 GCF_035594125.1 Scylla paramamosain | reverse complement strand
TGTACCGGATGTTTTTTTCTTGAACTTTTTTTCCAGTGAACTCTAAAAATTATACTGGGTTCTTTGGGAAATTCGTACGTTTAATCCGTTTTTCGTTCTCGTTAGGTGTTTTGAATATCTCGTGATGTGCCTTTTTATTGTCGTGAGTTGTTGCGCATGGTAGTGAAAGGGTTAATTAAAGGGTAGTGTCTAAACCGTATTTTGAAACACTTCTGCTCCGCACCTCCATGTTTTAAAAGGCTCTAGTTGAAGTGATTTAAGTTTCTAAGTGTGTTTTTTTAACGGGTTTTCGTGACAGATTAACAAGATTTCTACATTATTCACAGGAGAAACATTCTTAAAAACCCGGATAATCATTTCTGTGGCCTTGGAATATAATGGTAGGGAGAGAGCAAGGGGTTTCTCACTACTACACATCCACTTCTGCATAATCTCTCACTTCTCATTACCTGTACTACCTGTAACTTTCGTCTCTCCTGTGCAGTAATTCTAACTGTAATATCTCATCTCTATCTGTGTGAAATTACCTGCGTCTCTGCACCGTATTTTGTTACTGATATCTTGTCTTAGTGTCTGTATTGTGTGTGTGTGTGTGTGTGTGTGTGTGTGTGTGTGTGTGTGTGTGTGTGTGTGTGTGTGTGTGTGTGTGTGTGTGTGTGTGTGTAATGCAGTACTTGTAGCGTCTCTGTGCACACCTGTAGCCTCACCTGTAGTTGTCTGTATGTGGCGTTATGATTATTTTACTTAGGTACCCCAGGTGGCCAGTTAAGCAGGTATGTGACTGACTACGTGACATCGATGAACCGTACTTATGAAAACACACATACACACTCTCTCTCTCTCTCTCTCTCTCTCTCTCTCTCTCTCTCTCTCTCTCTCTCTCTCTCTCTCTCTCTCTCTCTCTCTCGTGATGTATTCTCATAAAGTCTGGTGTGTGAAATGTTCGGCGTACACATGCAGCGGCGTGTGTACGTAACGGTGTGTGCACGTGACGAACTGCGGATTGAAATACACAGCTTGGGTGTTTGTTGGGGCAGGCAGTAGCGGGGCTGGCCTGTTGGTGGCGTGGGTGAAGGGCTGGGCGAGGAGTGCTGGGGCGTGGGGTGCACAGTACAACGGTGTCGAGGGAGGGGTGGGTGTGGTTAGCCGGGGGTCCTGGCGGCGTGGCGGCGTGGTCGTTGCTGGGTGACTGTTTGGTTCACCGCGGCCAGTCACCCGGCGTCCTCGATGGGAGAGGCGGCTGAGCTGCGGGCGTGGGCGTGGGCATAAGAGTGACGCGTCCTTCCCCCGGCAGGGCTTGGTTCCGCACGGGTGTCCGCTGAAGCCTGGAGACACGTCTACGCCCACGCTCGCCCGCGGCGCTCGGAGGTACCTCCTGCAGGCTTGGGAGAAGGACGGGAAGGGGCGGGCGTCGGGCTCTGCGATGGCGGCGTATAGGGCGCGGGAGTCCCCGGAGCGCGTGGACCTGGGGGAGGGGGAAGGGCTGGAGCTGGAGCTGGCGGACTGGAGCGACAGTGACCCAGGGAGCTGCTACCCCACCCCTCCCTCACCTCCACCACCCCCACTCGTGGACGTCCCCTCCACCCCACCGCGCCGGCTGCCTCGCCTTTTCCCCAGCCAGGCCAGGGAGGCAGGCAGGGTGGCAGGGCGCCAGTTGGGCCCCGATCTACGCCTCACGAACCACTCTGTCTGTGTGGGCGCCGAGACCGAGTCGCCGAACCAACGCAACAGGACGCACCGCGCCTACCTCAGACACTTGCAGCGTCTGGCGGCGAGGCGTCCCGCCCTGCCTCACCGCCGCCGCCTGCCGGACATCCCCAGGCGGCCCGTCAGTCCCCGTCCCAAGCCCCCCGACACGCCACCACCATTCAGGCTACCCAAGACTCTCTCCGCCCCAGCCCGCCATCCGTCCCGCACCGCCTCCCCCACCGCGCCCCCAACAGTAGACCACTCACTTCCCCTGCCTCGCCCCAGTTCTCATCTGACGCCCCTGACCCAGCGCAGGTCAGCCTCCCTTCCTCCCCAGCCCCTGAATCAAAGTCCACGCAGCCCTCCCTCGGCAGAGAGCCTGGCACGCGATTTGGTCTCCACAGTGGTGAGCCACGCACTGGTCCGCCTCAATGGGCAGAGCACCCACGAGACGGAGGCGTGGTACGCGGCGTGTGAGCGGGAGATGAGCTGCAGGGCAAGGAGTCTGGTGAAGAGGGTGCTGGACAGGCGGGAGTGGAGTGGTGAGAGCAAAGGGAGCAGTGCGGGAGAAACAGAGACAGACGATGCAGAGGAAGTAAAAAGTGGAGAAGTACAGATGGAGAAGGAGACCGAGAAGGTGAAGAATGGAAAGGAAACCATGACAAGGACGAGGAACGGAGTGGGCGTGACACAAAGCCAGCAGGGAAGAGAAGAGGACGAAGGGAGAAAAAAAGAAACAAAACCCAGAGGAGAGGAGAAAAGAATAACTCCTGAAGAAAACACAAAGAGGGACAACAAAGAGGACCTCAAACCACACGACAGGACAAAAAACAAGAACAAAGAAGACAACGAGGACCCAGGGGAAAACCGCCTCGTCACCCCACCAACACAGACGCTAAAATTGAAACCTCGGGACCAAGACATGACAGAAGTAGGACATGCAGGACCCGTCACCCTACGCCCTCAGTCCTCACTCCTCCCCATGTTCATCATCAGGGAAGGGTACACCACTAACTTCCGCCCCATGTGCCCATATCCTGAAGGGGACTGTGAGAATACGACCCAAGAACCTGAAGAAAGATACCAGCAGTTGTCCTCTTCTTCTTCTTCGTCGTCGTCGTCGTCGTCGTCTTCTTCCTCTTCCCCTTCTTCTTCTTCTTCGCCTCCTCCTACTTCCTCTTTTTCTTCAACAGATTCCGGGGTACAAGTGAAGTTTAAATCCTCTCACATCTCGATCCCATTAAAAGCTAAAGAGGTTCCGAAGAGAGTCTCCAGTTTAAGACCAAAACAAGACACTGCCACATCCCTCCCTCGAGTTATGGATAAACTTCCACCCACCTCCACCACCTCCACCTCCACTGCGGTTCAAAATATCACAAGTGCCACCCCAGCTGCAATTATCACTGTAAACCCAACCAACATGGCGCCCACTACCACCCAGCTCACTACCACACCAAAGTCAACCAGTATTACGTCTACCTCAACCACCACAGCCACCCATGGTAGTTCTCCTCCACTTAGTACAACCACATCAGCAACCATCACCCAAAACAGATCATCCACAACTCCTCTTCCTCCACTTACACCCGCAAACACCAGCACTCCACCCACGGAAGCCTCTCCACCTACCTCAACCACTCCACTTAAAGGCAAAAGTATTCATCCTATCACCACACCACATTCACCACGCTTACCCACGCCCTCCGAACACCACACCACAGGCAAGACCTCCCCGTCCACTCAGCCTCCTGCAGAAGGTGGAGCAGGGGGAACTAACCTACCTGAAGGGGCTGAAGGAATTGGTGGTGGTGTGGGTAAGGAAGAATCTAATGGAGAATCACAATCATCACTTACATCATCACCACGGAAGGATACGGGAGATGAGTTCAGACCATCCACATCTTTGCTACGACAACTGCTGCCATCACCACCACAGTCACCACCACAGTCACCACCACAGTCACCACTACAGTCACCACCACAGCCAGACGTGATAGAGGACTCAACGCTGCCACAACAGAACTTAATGACTACTGCAGCTAATTCCGTGTCTGCCACCACCACCACCACCACCACAAGTTCACCACCACTTCAGACAAACGACGCTACTACCACCACCACCACCACCACCACCACCACCACCACCACCACCACCACTACTACTACTACTACTACCACTACACCAAATACAACCTTCCCAACCACAACAACCTTCACAACCACACCACCACCACATCACACCACCACCACCACCACAACCACAACACCCCTCAACCAAGACCCACCATCCCCAGCACCACCACTACCATCAGCACCACCACTACCTTCACCCCCTAATACGAAGTGGAAGAAGCAAAAAATCCACTACCCTCTCCCCAAGCCACCTCCCTCTCCACCTCCCTGACCTCCTATGACCTCAGGAGCCTCGGGGGACTGAGTGCTGCCTCCGTGGAGATCCAGAGAGTGTTCAGGTCCCCTCCCCCTTCAGGCACGTCCCGAGGTCCCCTAGTCCAACCATGGGGGAGCTCTACACTCTGATGGAAGGCAGGGAGTGATTGGAGGAGGAGGAGGAGGAGGAGGAGGAGGAGGAGGAGGAGGAGGAGGAGGAGGAGGAGAAGGAGGAGGAGGAGGAGGAGAGGTGTGATAATGAGTGCCTTTATTATTTGTTATATCACTCTAGTTATTATTACAGTGCCTTGGATATGTTAATGATAAAGAGGAGGAGGAGGAGGAGGAGGAGGAGGAGGAGGAGGAGGAGGAGGAGGAGAAAGAAAAGAAGATGAAGATAATGATGATGATGATGATGATGAAACAAAAGAAAAACGGGCAAAAGACGACGAATATGAAGGACGAGAAGAAGAAAAGACTAAGAGAAAGAAGAAAAGAAACGAGGAAAAGAAGAAGAAGAAAAGGAAGAAAACAGGCCGATATTTCAACCCACCAATTTTTACACTTTTCCGCATAATACCAATCATTCATCAGCTTTCATATTAATTTTTTTTTTCATTTTTGTCTCGTTAACTTTCGCGAAGTGTATCGATAATAGACGTGAACTGAACATGTACACACACACACACACACACACACACACACACACACACACACACACACACACACACACACACACACACACACACACACACACATTCTGGTGCTTCTTTGCTTCTTTGTTCGTTCGTGTGTTTTTACCTATGATGAAAAAAATAAGATATAATTATTCATGTTTATATTTTCAATAATCCTTCATCGACTTCTGATTGCAGAGAGAGAGAGAGAGAGAGAGAGAGAGAGAGAGAGAGAGAGAGAGAGAG
>NC_087179.1:15796879-15866879 GCF_035594125.1 Scylla paramamosain | reverse complement strand
GAGAAAAAGAGAGAGAGAGAGGTGGACACAGCATACAGTACCCATGTCACCCAGCCCACACCCAGCCCACACCCAGCCATGCCGTGCCAGAGACCAATAAAGCCGGCGACGTTGATGATGTTACAATATTACTCAACGTTCCCCGAGCAATAGAAAATGGAGCGCCTGGTGTTGGGCCGCGACAGGACTAACTACTTAATGTGGTCAGTCGGGAACTCTCCACGCTCAACGATGCCATAACTTCACGCTTTCCCAAACACGCTCGCATCAATCAAGGCCCGCCACGACCATGAAGACCCTGCATCATGTTAATTAGACCCCGGGGCGCAGGTGGGACAGGTGGGCACGTGAGATACAGCTGGTGGAGGTACTGGAGGGAGGGAGGGACTAGGAAGAGGGACTGGAAAGGGAGGAAGATTGAAAGGCAGAGATGGAGGCAAAAACAGGTGGAGGTAGAGAAGAAGAGGAGAAACCCTGGGAGAAATAAAGGGAGAGAAAAGGAAGGGAGGAGGGACTCAAAGAAACTGAGAAGAGAAGAGAAAATAGAGGGGAAGGAAGGAGAAGAGAGAGAAATAGAGAAAAAGAGAGAAATAAAGAAAAGAAAGGAATGGAGAAGGAAGGAGAAATGGGAGGAAGGAGTAATAGGAAAGGTGACAAAATGAAACGAGGAAGAGAGAGAGAGAGAGAGAGAGAGAGAGAGAGAGAGAGAGAGAGAGAGAGAGAGAGAGAGAGAGAGAGAGAGAGAGAGAGAGAGAGAGAGAGAGAGAGAGAGAGAGAGAGAGCAGATAAAATACGCCACAGAGAAAACGAAAGAGAGAAGGAAAGGAGGAAAGGAGAGAAAGGCAGGTAAATTAAGCCATAGAGGAAAGGAAGAAAGGGAGAGAAAGGCAGGCAAAAACAAAACCACACAGAAAACGAAAGAGAAAAAAAAGAAAGGAACAGAGGAAGAGAAAAACAGAAAAAAACAAACCACAAAGAAAAAACGAAAGAGAGAGAAAAAAAGAAAGGAACAGATGAGGAGAAAGACAAGTAAATTAAGCCATAGAAAATAACACCAAACCTTTCCCCAGCAAAAAGGTTTCCCGGAACAAATATATCAAACCATACAGTAAATCTGGCATAACAGGGAGGACTGATGGATAATGGCGGGTTCAGGCTCGTCAAGGGAGGGGAAACAAGCCCTATCGTCCATCAGGGAGTGAATCAAAGGATCAGTCAAAGGATCAGAGTCCCTTACGCGTGAGTTATAGAGGTTAGGAACGCATTGGGCTGTTACTGCTGAAGGTATTGGATGGGAGGAGACAGTAAAGGGAGAAGGGTGAAGGGGGGAGAAGGATGAAGGGAGCTTGTGAGGGGTGAAGGATGTGAGGAGACGGTGAGCTAGAAGGGTGAAAGGGAAGAGAAGGACGAGGAAAAGGATGAAGGGAGGAGAAAGATGACTTGGAGGAGGAGAAAGATGAGAGAAGGAGGAGAAAAGGAGATGAAAGGGAAGAATAGAAAATAATGATGTTACGCGGTAGAGAGGAAGAACAAAAAATAATAACAATAACACCAATAACAACAACAACAACAACAACAACAACAACAACAACAACAAACATACACAAAAGAAAAAAAACAAGAAGCAACACAATAATTAATTACAAAGCAAAGAAAACGACGGAACGAAGAGAAAAACAAAAAAAAGTCATTATTCTGGGGATTATGAAGGAAAGGGTTAATTGCAGAGAAAAAAAAAATATTAGAGAAAACTTGGAGGAGGAGGAGGATGAGAAGAATACAAAAGGAGTGCATGGACAAAATAAAGGAATGGAATGGCGAAGAGGGGAAGAAGGGGGAAGGGAGAAGGGTAATTGGGGGATGGGAAGGGAAGGGAAGGGGGAGGTGGGGGGAGTATTACCTCGTCCTATCGGCAGGTGGTACACACATATAAAAGTCATTGATTGTACTGGTGACCTTCGTGTGTGTGTGTGTGTGTGTGTGTGTGTGTGTGTGTGTGTGTGTGTGTGTGTGTGTGTGTGTGTGTGTGTGTGTGTGTGTGTGTGTGTGTGTGTGACCTACATTGTTTATGGTGTGGTAGTGGTGTCATATCGTGGTGGTGGTGACGTGCTATTGGTGATGATGGTGGTGACTCGTAGTGTTTCAAGTTTTCTTTTTCCTTTCTTTCTTTCCTTCTTTTTCTTATATATATTTTTTAGGCAATATATAATTTCCAAAACTTCCTTAAAATCTACTCAAATGTTCTTATTCTTCTCATCCTTCTCCAAACTAACATATTACTACTACTACTACTACTGCTACTACTACTACTACAACTACCATCACGACTGCCATTTTCCAGCAATAACTTCATTCCCCGATCCCTCCCGCAGAAAGGACGCACGCCCCTGCACTACTGCGCGGCCAGCAAGGCACCTGACGAGATGTACAACGTGCTGTGTGAGGCTGTGGAGGACGCCCAGGTGAGAACACACACACACACACACACACACACACACACACACACACACACACACACACATTTATTATTATCACTTCTACTACATTCACTCTACTACTACAACTACCACTACTACTACTACTACTACTACTACTACAACTACTACTGCTATTTTTATCATTCCCTGTATCACCTTTGCTAACTTTTCTGCTATTTTTACACATTTCCTAACCCCTACTATCACTTCCTCTCCTTCTCTTCATACTACTACTACTACTACTACTTCTACTCCTCCTCCTCCTCCTCCTCCCACTCTTACAAGACCCCTGCCACCACAAATTACCTTCCCTTTCCCAGATTGAGGACATGTATGGAAACACCCCAGCCCATTACATGTCCCGGCCGGAGGACATTCGAAGCGTCAAGAACCTGGGGTCGAGCAAAAAGAGCAGTGGGGTGTCTAAGGGGAAGAGGAGGACGCCCACTAAGAGGACATCGCCCATAGGGAAGATTACAACACCGCCCAAGAGGGAAGGTATGAAGGGGCGAGGCAAGGGAAGAGGTGAGGGGAGAGAGAGTGAGAGAGAGGGGAAGGGTGACGTAATGAGTAGGGTATGAAAAGGGAATGAAGGGTTATGGTGTGGGGTTGGGGTTCGGGGTGGGGTGGGGTGGGGTGGGGTGGGGTCGGGTAGTGTGTGTGTGTGTGTGTGGTTTTGTTAATCTATTCTTCTTCTTCTTTCTCCTTTTTCCTTCACGATCTCCCTCTTCTCCTCTGTTCCATCCTCTGCTACACTACTACTACTACTACTACTACTACTACTACTACTACTACTATCGCCACTACCACCATCACCATCACTATTCTCTTCTTCCTCCTCTACTACTTCCTGAATCCCCTGCACCGCCTCCTTCACCCCTTCTACACCGCCTCCTTCACCGCCTCCCTCACCCCCTCCTGCAGGCATGAACATCACGGGAGCCAACATACGCATCTGGATCCACGACAAGGACTTGGCGCGCCTGGAACAGATTGTGTGGGAGGGCGAGGGGAACCGCCTTCTGCAGGAGACCTCCAATCACCCCAAAGTGCGACAGTTCCTCAATCTCGTGCCCCGGATGATGGTGAGAGAGCCTTCCACTTTACTTGTAGTTTGTGAAGATATATTGGTTAACTGTCATGTTATTGTGAGAAACTTAGATAGGATAAGTGGAAGGAAGGAGAAGGAGAGTGGGGGCATTAATGAGTGGAGAAAGGAGGAAGAGGGGAGAGGGAGGTGGGATGGAATGCGAGTGAGTGGGTGATTAAGTGTAGTTGTAGGCGACACAATGTGGGCGTAGGACTGTCTGAAGGAAAGGAGAGGGAGTGAGTGAGGGAATGTGGGAGGGAGGGAGGGAAGGAGGATGAGAGGAAGGAAGGGCAGGAAGATAATGCCTAGGTATATGAGGGAAGGGGAGAGGGAGGAGGGGGAACAGAAGGGAGGAGGGGGAGCAGAAGGGAGGAGGGGAAGCAGAAGGGAGGAGGGGAAGCAGAAGGGATGAGTGATTGAATGAGTGTGTGAATGAGAAAGGAATATGAGAGAAAGGGAGAGAGTTAGAGAGAGACTGTGTGACGTTGGGTAACACACACACACACACACACACACACACACACACACACACACACACACACACACACACACACACACACACACACACACACACACACACACACACACAGAGAGAGAGAGAGAGAGAGAGAGAGAGAGAGAGAGAGAGAGAGAGAGAGAGAGAGAGAGAGAGAGAGAGAGAGAGAGAGAGAGAGAGAGAGAGAGAGAGAGAGAGAGAGAGAGAGAGAGAGAGAGAGAGAGAGAGAGAGAGAGAGAGAGAGAGAGAGAGAGAGAGAGAGAGAGAGAGAGAGAGAGAGAGAGAGAGAGAGAGAGAGAGAGATACACCACAACAAACAGACAAAACTAACAAAAACACAATAACATGACAGAGCAAACCAATATATCTTCACAAACTACAAGTGAAAATAAATCAAACTGGAGAGGAAAGGCAAAAAAAAAAAACACACACACACACACACACACACACACACACACACACACACACAAACAAATACAAATACATAAATAAACTGATAAAAAAAAGAAGCAAAAATATATGAAATAGGATCTTAATTTATATACGTACATTAATCCTCTTTTCTTTTTTTTATTTTCCTTCTTTCGTTATTTTCCTCTCCTCTCTCTCTCTTCATTTACCTCATATCACTTCATTTTTCCTCCAACAATATTTCTTTTTTTCCCTCATTCTTTCTTCCATCCCTCCACCCTCCTGCTACACTCACACCTCTCTCCTTTCCATCTCTCCCCTCCTCGCATCCCTACTCCTTTCCTCCTTCATCTTTCTTTCCCTCTCTTTCTCTTCTTTCCCTCCTTCCCTTCTCTCTACTTCATCTCCATCCTCTCCTTCACCCCGTTCTTTCCCTCCTTCCCTTCTCTCTACTTCATCTCCATCCTCTCCTTCACCCCGTTTTTCTTTATCCCCTCCTTCACCACCTCCTACAGACAAAAATTAAGGAGGTCCACCAAGCTGCTCTTAACGACGACCTGGAGACCCTGGACGCCAAGGTAGAGCAGCCGGAGATCCTCGTGGCGAAGGATCAGAACGGACTGAATCCCCTCCATAAGGTATCGGATCCCCTATCGGTGTGTGTGAGTGGGATTTGATTCTTTATAAGGTGTTGAGAAGGGATTTGGTTCTCCAGGTGGTGGTTAGTTCGTGTGTTCAGTTCGTACGTGTAGGGTGTTCGTGTGTGTGTGTGTGTGTGTGTGTGTGTGTGTGTGTGTGTGTGTGTGTGTGTGTGTGTGTGTGTGTGTGTGTGTGTGTGTGTGTGTGTGTGTGTGTGTGTGTGTGTGTGTGTGTGTGTTTAAGGGTTTTTTTTTGTTTTCGTTTTTTTTTGTGGTATTTGTGTTTCTCTCTCTCTCTCTCTCTCTCTCTCTCTCTCTCTCTCTCTCTCTCTCTCTCTCTCTCTCTCTCTCTAGCTTCCCTCTTCCATAAATCACAAACGCACATTTCAACAAATTAATTTTCTGCTCAACCCTTCTCTCTCTCTCTCTCTCTCTCTCTCTCTCTCTCTCTCTCTCTCTCTCTCTCTCTCTCTCTCTCTCTCTCTCTCTCTCTCTCTCCTGCAGGCGGCGGCGCTGGGGAACATGTCAGTGGTGTCGTGGATCGTGCAGAGGAACCAGTCCACAGTGTTTGGGCAGGACAAGGAGGGACGCACGCCCTTGTTCTACGCCGCGGTAGCCAAGGACGGGGGGAGGGCTTTAGTATGCTGCTTAGGAACGGCGCGGACCCTCAGCATGTGGACAAGGTGTGTGTGTGTGTGTGTGTGTGTGTGTGTGTGCGTGTATTAACCTTGCTGTGTTTACGTGTGGTTATAGTGAGAATTCAGAAACGCTTTGCTCTTTCACCACTACTGTCTTCCAAGGCCACAGAAATGATTAGCTGTGTTCCTGATACTGTTTCTCCTTTCAGTAATGTAGAAATCTTGTTAATCTGTCACTCGAACCGTAAAAACACCCTTAAAAACTTCAATTGGAGTCTTTTGAATGTGGTGGCGGCGCGGAAGTGTCACAAAATATGGTCCTCACCTAACCTAACCCAACATTCTCTACCCTTCCTTCACCGCCTTCTGCAGTACCGCAAGACAGCTGAGCACTACCGCTTCAAACCCAGTGACCTTGACCTCTCTGTGATCCGTGAGTCCCCGAGTGCCCCCAGGTCAGGCGGTCCCACCCTGGACATCCCCATGGGCGCCTCGAGAGGTCCCTCCAACCAAAACTCCAGGGCGCCTTCCAGGAATACCTACAGGTAAGGAGGATGGAAAGGGGGAAGGAGGAAGGGAGAGAGGGAGGGACGAAAGACGCACCGACACACACACACACACACACACACACACACACACACACACACACACACACACACACACACAAACACTAATTCTACTATTCCTTTCTTCAGGTCAAGAAACCCAAGCCGCAGGAACTCTCTGGGTGACCTCAGGAAGACCAAAGGCAAGGTGAGAATCTGTGACCCCCTCTCTCTCTCTCTCTCTCTCTCTCTCTCTCTCTCTCTCTCTCTCTCTCTCTCTCTCTCTCTCTCTCTCTCTCTCTCTCATCGCTACCAGCATCATCACTACCACCATAATTTTTCCAGTATATTCCAGCATTTTCAGACCATCTATTTTACTCTATTGCAGTCCATTTAGTATATTCATCTCTGCAAATTAAGCCTCTATTCCAGAGTTCCGTTGTAGCATTTCCAGTCCATCTGTTTCAATATATTACAGTCCATCCAGTCTCCATTTATTTCTGTAGGTGCATTCCAGCCTCACCGTGGCCCTCTTTAGCAATCTTTCCATCTGTTCTAGCATTTCCAGACCATCTATTCCAGTTTATTCCAGTCCATACAGTCCCCACTCATTTTATAAGTTACCTGTCTATTCCAGTCTTATTCCGCCTTTATCTGGTAATTTTTATATTTATTTATCTATTTCCTCATTTTATCTTATTTTTTTTATCAGTTTATTTACTTGTTCCCTTTTTTTCCGCCACTACAGGAAGACGGCGTCAGAATGCGTGACCTTCGGGAGGTGAGCAGCGAGGAGGTGGATGCAAGTGTGCGGGACGGTGACCTCGGGTATCTGGAAGACCTGGTGTTGTCTGGACGCGGGGACGATCTGAAGGGAAGGGCGGCCTGGAATGAGGACACACGCAGGTTCCTGAAGAGGGTGCCTGCCTATATGGTGAGTGAAATGGCGGGTTAAGTCCGAGGTTAGGAAGGGCATCCACTTGACCTGACAGTTCACAATTACCACAACCAAAGTATTTTCGTTACGACTGAGGAAAGCGAGGTTAGGTTTGGTTAGGCCAGGTGAGGGGAGGTTAGATGTGGGGAGGTTAGGTGAGGGGAGGGAAGGGGAGGGGAGGGGACAGGTGAGATGGGGATAAGTAAGGTGAGGTGAGATGAGGTAGGGGAGGTTAGATGTGGGGAGGTTAGGTGAGGGGAGGGAAGGGGAGTGTGAGAGGTGAGATGGGGTAAACAAGAAAATTAGGTTAGGTCAGGTGAGGGGAGGTTAGATGTGGGGAGATTAGGTGAGGGGAGGGAAGGGGAGGGAAGGGGAAGGGTAGGGGAGAGGCGAGATGGGGATACGTTAGGTGAGGTCAGATGAGGTAAAGAAAATCTGAAAAAAAAGGAAAAAAATCACTAACCGATCTCCGGGAAGCCATATTGACAATCATTAAATTAGGTTAGTTTAGTAAAGGCTTAATAACATTCAATTCACTTCCATCACGTCACTTTGCTATTCTCGTCACTAATCAAGGTCACACAGGTACCATCGAGTCACGTAGGTAGGTTACAAGGTTACAATACAATAGGTTGGGGTGAAAATACTAGGTCATACTTATACACGGTAATTCTGGGCTGCCGAGTGTGTGAGGCCAGGGTGTGTTGAGGGAGGCCATGCAGGGTGATGTATTGTGCCATGCTGGGTGACACGAAGGAAAAAGGAAGAGAAAAAGGGAGGAAAAGGGAGAAGAGGAGGAGGAGGAGGAGGAGGAGGAGGAGGAGGAGGAGGAGGAGGAGAAAGAGAAAGAGAAAGAGGAACAGGAGGAGGACAAGAGGAAGAAAGAAAAGAAGAACAAGAACAAGAAGAACAAGAAAAAGAAGAATCTCTCTCTCTCTCTCTCTCTCTCTCTCTCTCTCTCTCTCTCTCTCTCTCTCTCTCTCTCTCTCTCTCTCTCTCTCTCTCTCTGTGGGATGACATGACTGCTCACATGGAAGGTAATTTAGAGCAGGAGGTGGAGGAGGAGGAGGAGGAGGAGGAAGAAGAAGAGGAGGAGGAGGAGGAGGAGGAGGAGGAGGAGGAGGAGGAGGAGGAGGAGGAGGAGGAGGAGGACATGAATACACAAAGAAAAGCAAATACATAGAAACAGAACTACCATTGGTCCTCCTCCTCCTCCTCCTCCTCCTCCTCCTCCTCCTCCTCCTCCTCTTCCTCCTCTTCCTCCTCCTCCAAATTACTTCCGCATGAGCCATTACGTCATGTTAGAGAGAGAGAGAGAGAGAGAGAGAGAGAGAGAGAGAGAGAGAGAGAGAGAGAGAGAGAGAGAGAGAGAGAGAGACTATAAATCACTTCCCCATCAACTCTTTCTCTCTTTTCTTCTCTTTTCTCATTGATTTACTTCCCTCCTTTCTTCCTTCCTTTCTTCCCTCTCTCCCTTCCTCTTCCTTTTAGTTTCTCCCCTTCCTTCTCGTTTACTTTGTGGTTATTCTTCTTTACCTGAGTTTTCATCCTTCCCTCTTCTCCTCTTCTTTCTTTCCCCTTTTATTCGTTCATTTACTAATTACAAACACTTCCCTTCCTCCCTTCTTCCTCCTCTTTCTTTCATTTTCTTGTTTATCTCTCTTCCCTCCATTATTCTCAGTGTTTTCATTCTTTCATTTATTAATTATGAGCGTTTTTCTCTCTTCTCCCTTTCGTCTTTATCTTTCTTTTCTTTTCTTTTCTTTTTATTTATTCATTCATTGTTTTTTTCTTTCCTTCATCATTATTTCTCATTTTCCGTGTCCTTTTTTATCAATTCTTTCCATTCCTTTATGATTTCATGCACATATTTATTCTTTTCTTCCTTTTTTTTCTTTCGTTCTCTTCCTTCTTCCATTATTCTTTTTCTCTCTCTATGTTTCCTTCCATTTTCATTTATTCGTAACGTTGTTCACACCTTTTTCCTTCCTTCCCTCTTCCTTTTCTTCTCCTTTCCTTCTCTCCTCTCCCTTCCTTATTCTCTCCTATCCTTCCTTACTTCCTTCCTTCCTTCTCTCCTTCCACCCATTTTTACTTTCTTTCCTCACTCCTTCTACCCCCCCTCTCTCTCTCTCTCTCTCTCTCTCTCTCTCTCTCTCTCTCTCTCTCTCTCTCTCTCTCTCTCTCTCTCTCTCTCTCTCTCTCTCTCTCTCTCGCTTCGTCATCCTTCTTATTGACTATACTTGGAACTTTGTGTGTGTGTGTGTGTGTGTGTGTGTGTGTGTGTGTGTGTGTGTGTGTGTGTGTGTGTGTGTGTGTGTGTGTGTGTGTGTGTGTGTGTGTGTACGCGCCCTGGTGGTGGGGGGGGGTCGTTGTACTGACTACTGATTCTGTTTACTGGTACGGAGAGAGAGAGAGAGAGAGAGAGAGAGAGAGAGAGAGAGAGAGAGAGAGAGAGAGAGAGAGAGAGAGAGAGAGAGAGAGAGAGAGAGAGCAATAAATACAGGAATTAATAAATCTCTGGTAAACAAACAACATCCAAACGAACATAAATGTTACACGCGCTGGCACTCACACACACACACACACACACACACACACACACACACACACACACACACACACACACACACACACACACACACACACACACACACACACACACACACAGAGAGAGAGAGAGAGAGAGAGAGAGAGAGAGAGAGAGAGAGAGAGAGAGAGAGAGAGAGAGAGAGAGAGAGAGAGAGAGAGAGAATGAAAATAAACACACACACACACACACACACACACACACACACACACACACACAGAGAGAGAACAAACAGAACCAAATAAACAATAAAGAAAAAGAGATAAAACAATAAAAAATAAATGAATAAAAACATGTAAAAATTCCCTGTACCTTCATCGCCTTCTGCAGGAAAAGATGAAAGCAGTCCACGAGGCAGCAGGGCGCGGCGACACCCACTCTCTTAAACGCCTGACGAAGGACAACCCACGCCTGGCTGTATCCCGAGGGGTGGACGGCGCCCTTCCCCTACACATGGCCGCTGCCGCCTCGAGCACCCCGGCCTGCAAGCACCTGCTGAACCTGTACCCTGCTGGCCTACACGTTAAGGACCAGGTAGGGTGATGTGTGGATGTGTGGGTGTTGTAGGGATGGGGTAGGTCAGTCAGTCAGTCAGTCAGTCAGTTGGTTTGGTTTGGCAGTCTCTCTCTCTCTCTCTCTCTCTCTCTCTCTCTCTCTCTCTCTCTCTCTCTCTCTCTCTCTCTCTCTCTCTCTCTCTCTCTCTCTCTCTCTGTTGATTAGTTAGCTGGTTATTTTCTATTCCTTTTGTTTCTGTGCAATAACTTTTTCTTTCCCTCTTCCTCCTCCTCCTCCTCCTCCTCCTCTTTCTTCGTACTATTCCTCCTCTTTCTTCTTTTTTATGTTCTTTTCTTCAATAACCTATAACTCTCATAACGTATATTTTCCTCCCTCTTCCTCCTCCTCCGTTTCTTCTTATCCTCCTTCTCTTCCTCCTCCTACTCCTTCTTCTAAACCTGTTCTTTTCTTTCTCTTCTGTTCCTCTTGCTTAATTCCCCTCATCATCCTCTTCTTCCTCCTTCACTTACTACTACTGCCACAACCACCAATACTACTACTACTAATCCTCCTCCTCCTCCTCCTCCTCCTCCTCCTCTTCAGAACGGGAAGACGCCCCTGCACTACGCCGGGTTGTCCACACAGCCAGGAGCGAGAGGGACCTACGAGCTGCTGGTGCGGGAGGGTGCCAGCGGGGGAATACAGGACATGGTGTGTGTGTGTGTGTGTGTGTGTGTGTGTGTGTGTGTGTGTGTGTGTGTGTGTGTGTGTGTGTGTGTGTGTGTGTGTGTGTGTGTGTGTGTGTGTGTGTGTGTGTGTGGGTGGATGGTTGCGTGTAGTTGTTGCTGATATTTTTAAGTCTTCTTCCTCCTCCTCCTCCTCCTCCTCCTCCTCCTCCTCCTCCTCCTCCTCCTCCTCCTCCTCAATACCCAATACCTCTCATCATAACATACACTTTCATTCCACCACCACCACCACCACCACCACCAGAGCGGCAGCACCCCAGACGACTACCGGGAGACAGTTCGGGAGGCCGCTAAAAGGGCACCATCCAGGGGGCGGATATCCCGAGGCGGCGCTGCATCGAGAGGGGGCGCTGCGTCGAGAGGGGGCGGGGCGATATCCAAAGGTCCTTCTCGATCAAATTCCCAGGAGTCGGAGCACGTACCTTCAGGAGACGAGGGAGGGAAGGAGGAGGAGGAAGAGGGGGAGAAGGACGAGGAGGTGGAGAGGGCGATCGCTGCTGCAGAAGGGGATGATGACTACAGCCTCCTGACGGCGATGATCGTGGAGGGCAAGGGGGAGAGGTTACTAGGGCGCACCTCCAACAACGCTGGTGTGAATGAGTTCCTGACGCAGATACCTGGCCAGCTGGTGAGTGTTGAGCGAGAGCGAGAGCGAGAGCGAGAGAGAGAGAGAGAGAGAGAGAGAGAGAGAGAGAGAGAGAGAGAGAGAGAGAGAGAGAGAGAGAGAGAGAGAACAAACCAATCTATACACATCGCCACCAGTAGTCACAAAAAAAAAACACACGAAGGAAAACACCACCAAAACACACAAAATCACACAAAACACCCACGAACACAAAACAAACACCATCAACACCCAAGCTGCCATCAGAACACCAACACACACACACACACCAAAAAACCACCATCAGAATACCAGCAAACGTCATTACCATCACCCTCAACCACCACCACCGTCACCACCCTATCGCAGGAGGGGCTGAAGGAGCTCCACGCGGCGGCAGAGCAAGGGGACACCAGGAAGGTCATGGGGCTGCTGGATTGTCGCAAGAAGGCTGCATTCACGGACCACAACCACGTCACCATCCTGCACAAGGCTGTCCTGCATGACCACACAGGTGAGGCAGTCGATACTTAGTTCACCCCAGTACTCTGAAACGCCTCGCTCTCTCGCCACCAATCGCAAAAGGCCTCAGAGATGATTAGCCAGGTTCTTAAGGGTGTTTCTTCTGTTATTAACGTAGAATTCTTGTTAATCTGTCTCTAGAACTAAAAAATAACAGGCTTCCCTCTCTATCTCTTTCCCTACCTCTCTTTCTCTCTCTCAGACCTGGCGGAGGAGTTGGCCACAGAGTACCCAGAGCTGCTGCAGATGAAGGACCTGAAGGGTCGCACTCCCCTCCACTACGCCGCCGTGGCAGGGATGGAGCAGGGACCCCTCTACTTTGCCCTCAGAGAAGCGGGGGCTGACACTACGGTTCCTGACGCTGTGAGTGTTCCTGCGTGCTTGCATGAGTGCGTGCGTGTGTGCATGTGTGTGCCTACTACATACTGACCCCTCCACACCTACACCTACATTACCTAACCTAACCACATACTAACCCTTTCACACCTACGCCTACATTACCTAACCTAACTACATACTAACCCTTTCACACCTCCACCTACAGTACCTAACCTAACCTAACCTACAGGACGGCTACACACCTGAAGACTACCTGAGTGACCCAAGTATACTGACAGAGGATGACCTGAAGGAGCAACTGGCTAGAGGTCTTGCTGCTGACGAAGGCGATGGAGGAGGAGGAGGAGAGGGACATGATGATGGTGAAGCAAGAGAGATGGATGATGAATTAGGGGAGGGAGGAGGAGGAGGAGGAGGAGAAGAGAGCCAGGGGCGCCCCTACACAATGGGAAGTGAAGGTAAGTAAAGGTTTTCTGATTTCATATTTCTCTCTCTTTTTTTTTTTTTTACATTCTGATGCCTTACTTACCACAGAAGGGCACACACACACGCTCATTGGCCAAGGTCAGGCAATATCTCTCTCTCTCTCTCTCTCTCTCTCTCTCTCTCTCTCTCTCTCTCTCTCTCTCTCTCTCTCTCTCTCTCTCTCTCTCTCTCTCTCTCTCTCTCTCTCTCTCTCGAACACAGCTCCTTCCTATTTTTGTATGTTCATCTCTCTCTCTCTCTCTCTCTCTCTCTCTCTCTCTCTCTCTCTCTCTCTCTCTCTCTCTCTCTCTCTCTCTCTCTCTCTCTCTCTCTCTCTCTCTCTCTGGCCAATATGTGTGTGCATGACCTTCTGTATTATACGTCTATGTTTGTACGTGTGTGTGTGTGTGTGTGTGTGTGTGTGTGTGTGTGTGTGTGTGTGTTGTAGACTACTCAGATACGTACGTACATATTCTTTACATTACCTATACACATACATACATACATACATATTCAGTTTTGATAGTACATGTATAACAGCTGCCTGTGTGTGTGTGTGTGTGTGTGTGTGTGTGTGTGTGTGTGTGTGTGTGTGTGTGTGTGTGTGTGTGTGTGTGTGTATGTGTTAGTCATACTTCAAATCATTCTTTTTAACTTATAGGTGATATAATTTTAATCTCTAATGGCTCGCTAATATTAGTTTGTATTATCTCATCATTAACTGCTGCTAAGAACTGTTACTGTTTTAGCCAATGTAGATCAGGTATTGTTGTGATGTGTTGTGTTGTTGTGGTGGTAGAAGTCAATACCTATACTATGTAACAACAGTGGTAGGTAGTAGTAGTAGTAGTAGTAGTAGTAGTAGTAGTAGTAGTAGTAGTAGTAGTAGTAGAAGAATCAATGGTAATTGTTATGGTGTATTAGTTGTAGTAGTGGGTGGTAGTGGTGGTGGTAGCAGTAATAGTAGTGGTAAAGAAGGCAGCAACAGCAGTATCAGTGTTGTGGTGTGGCGTGGTGTGTTGTGGCGTGGTGTGGCGTGGTGTGGCGTGGTGTGGTGTGGTGTGGCGGGAATGAGTAATGAGTGATGGGGAGATGATGGGGAGGCGGCCCCTCGCTCACCAAGACGGAGTACAGGACGCCCCCTCCCTGTCCCCCCACTAAGACTGGTGTGAATCTTGGAGTGGCACGTTCCCTCACCACGCGTTTGTGTGTGTGTGTTTGTGTGTGTGTCACGTGGCGCCTTTCAGCACTGAGGCAAGCAGTGTGTTGCAGGGCTGTGTCACTTGTCATCCATCACTGTTACCTGTTACCTGGTTGTGCGTGTCTGTGTACATGTAGATGTGTGTGTACACCATTTGGCTGCCACGTGTCTGTGTCGACGTACATACACATGTGCACACCAGCGCCACCTCACCTCACGTGCTGTCTGTTTGTCTGTTTGTTTGTTTGTGTTTTTTTCTAACACGCCCGGGAGGGGAGCCTCGCTCCCCACCCCTCGTCGTCTCACCTTCCCCCGACCCGCGGTGTCGCAAGGTCACGTGATGGCCAACTCGAGTCCCCATGCCCCTCTTCCCCCTGCCTGCTGGAGGGAGGCAGGAGGTGAGGGGCGGTGAGGGTGCCGTCACGTGACCCGCGGCGGGGGAGACGCCCCCTGCAGCACCTCACTGTTGTCGTCACACTAGGTGTTGATGCATGATGAGCCTCGCCCTGCCTTGTCCCCTCTGACCGTCTGGCTGACAGCCTTCAGCTACTACGGGGGGAGGAGGAGGGCATGGAGCAGCTGTCGGGGCCGGAGCTCGCTGCCCTCGAACAGGCGTACGCGACCCTGCAAGCCTCCGAGAGCCGCTCCCTCCTGAAGAAGCACCTCACGCCCGAGGTGTTCGAGCAGCTCAAGTACCGCATCACGGCCCATGGCGCCTCCCTCCTCGACGTGATTAAGTCCGGCGTGGCCAACCCAGACTCCAGCGTGGGCCTGTACGCACCAGACGCCGAGGCCTACACGCTCTTCCGGGACCTGCTTGAGCCGGTCATCGAGGAGTACCACGGCCTGGACAAGGGCGTGGGCCACCCGGGTATCAACCTGGGCTCACCCAGTGTCCTGGGAGACCTCAACGAGTGGGGCCCCTACGTGGTGTCCACCAGGGTGCGGTGCGCCCGCTCACTGGAGGCCTACCCCTTCAACCCCATGATGACACTGGAAGAGTACGTGGACCTGGAGCAGGACGCCGAGCGGGCCCTCGAGGCGCTGGAGGGAGACCTGGCAGGCACCTACACCACTCTGGGCCGCCTCTCGCCTCAGCAGCAGCAGGAGCTCCTGGAGGAGCACCTGCTGTTCAAGCAGGGTGACCGCTTCCTGGAGGCAGCAGGGGCGTGCCGCTTCTGGCCTGAGGGGCGCGGGATCTTCCTCAACCCTGACCACACCCTGGTGGTCTGGGTCAACGAAGAGGACCACCTACGCATCATTTCCATGGAGAGTGGCGGCGACCTGGCTCGCATATATGACCGCTGGGTGCGCGCCCTCACCACTCTCTCTTCACGCCTGCACTTCGCCAACTCGCCGCGTCTCGGTTTCCTTAACTTCTGCCCCACCAACCTGGGCACCGCCATTCGCGCCTCCGTCCATGTGCGCCTGCCCCTGCTGGGCTGCGACCGCCAGCTGCTGGAAGACACCGCTAACCAGTACAACCTGCAGGTTCGCGGCACCTCGGGCGAGCACTCGGAGGCCAAGGATTTCGTCTTTGACATATCCAACCGCCGCCGACTCGGCCTGACGGAGATCGAAGCGTTACAGGAGATGTACGACGGCGTGCGAGAGATTGTCCTGCTGGAGAGCAGCCTGGAGCAGGGGCAGGAGTAGCAGTAGTGGTGAGGAACACAATCATCAACAAAATCTTCCTCGCTCCCATCACCGCTTGAGGACTCACAACTCCTGCTGCTTCTGGCTACCACCCACTGGCGCCGATCCACGCCGCCCGTGACGTGTGTCGCCCCGAACCTCAGCGGCGTCCCCTGTACAGCAGTGCACGCGAAATACACACACTACACACGTACACGGTCGTCTCTGCGTCTGACAGTCCTTCACTGATTTCCGATACAATGTTCCACAAGGAAAATCAGCTTCTGAGAAGAGAAAAGGGAGCCTGGACCTCCCCTGTCCCGCTCACTTGGTTAATCAGTAACAAATCAGAACGAAGTTGACTTTAGAAAAGAAGAAAAAATATATCAAGATGAAAACTCATTAAAAATAACAAAGAAATAGACAACAGACACAAAAACAATGGTGGAGACGACTTATACTTTATAAGTCAATATATAAAAGTACAAGTTTTCTTAAAAGTGCACCTCTCTCTCTCTCTCTCTCTCTCTCTCTCTCTCTCTCTCTCTCTCTCTCTCTCTCTCTCTCTCTCTCTCTCTCTCTCTCTCTCTAAGTAGAAGCTAAGTAATGAAATAGCCATGTTATTAGTGTTGTTATTATTATTATTATTATTATTATTATTATTATTATTATTATTATTATTATTATTATTGCTATTATTGTTATTATTGTTATTATTATTATTGTTATTATTATTATTATTACTATATAATTATCATTATCATTATTACTAATATTAAATGCAAATAAGTGAGCGTCTAGCCACTGTAGTGTATTATTTATAAGTCTTATAGTGTGTGTGTGTGTGTGTGTGTGTGTGTGTGTGTGTGTGTGTGTGTGTGTGTGTGTGTGTGTGTGTGTGTGTGTGTGTGTGTGTTTATTTGTGTGTGTGTGTTTATTTGTGTGTGTGAACATAACATGAACCATACTTCTATAAATACACACACACACACACACACACACACACACACACACACACACACACACACACACACACACACACACACACACACACACACACACACTATAACTCAACACATCTCATTAGCCAAGGCGGATGTACCACTACTGCTACCATGTACAGCTGATGACAGAAGCTACACTCTATGTACAAGTGTGACTTGAAGGAGAGAAAATTAATGAACAACACGTGACAAACTCTGATGGAGACATTACTAAGTGGACCTGAAATTCAATGAAATAATCACGAAAAAGAAGAACAAGAAGAAAACTAGAAGAGAACAGAAAACCAAAAAAAAAAAAAAAAAAAAAATAGAAAAGAAAAAAAAATTCAGACTTTGAAAAAAAAAAAAAGTAACAATAATAAAAAGCAAAACTGTAATAAACGGAAAGGAAAACAAACTTTATATAAAATCCAAAAACGAAAAAAAAAAAAAAAAACAAAGATTAAAGAAATTAACAAAAACATACACACACACACACACACACAGACAATTAACCTGTAGCAGTTTAAAAGGACCCATAATGCCTTGGGAAATGGCGTAGATGATTACAGTGCTAATGAAAAACGTGACGGGGAAGCACGAGGAACACCTAGCTGTAGCACTAATAACACTTGTAGTGGTGGTGGTGGTGGTGGTGGTGGTGGTATAATTGCTGTGCTGGAATATTATAATCATTGTGTTGAAGATGAATAACACTCTACTACACTCTTCAAACGCCTTTACGACCCCTTCCTCCTGTGCTGAATACGACCTTGAGACTACCTGTACCTAAACACATGCATTGGTATATATACAAGCGCACACACATGTACACCTATGTCCACACCTAACTGTATCCCCAAAAACACACACAATTCGTCTGTATCTATACGCTTTTATCCTCACACACTACATATATTCCTGTGTTTATATGTCACTCTATCAACATGCATCCCTGTACCTACACTATGTATCTATTTCTTATTCACACTCATCTTACATATCTAACGTAACCTAACCTAACCTAACCTAGTCTAACCTTACCTAACCTAACCTAACTTAACCTAACCTAACCTAACTTAACCTAACCTAACCTAACCTAACCTAACTTAACCTAACCTAACCTAACTTAACCTAACCTAATCTAACCTAACTTAACCTAACCTTACCTAACCTAACCTTACCTAACCTAACCTAACTTAACCTAACCTAACCTAACCTAGTCTAACCTTACCTAACCTAACCTAACTTAACCTAACCTAACCTAACCTAGTCTAACCTTACCTAACCTAACCTAACCTAACCTTACCTAACCTAACATTACTTAACCTAACCTAACCTAACCTAACCTAACCTAACCTTACCTAACCTAACCTTACCTTACCTAGTCTAACCTTACCTAACCTAACCTAACCTAACCTTAACCTAACCTAACCTAGTCTAACCTTACCTAACCTAACCTAACTTAACCTAACCTAAGACACATTCCTGCATCTACACAGCACATCTATTTTTCATACTATACCCTGATGCACACAATCACACTAATATTATGTGCATATAAAATCTATTATACATTGACAGCATCCTGTGCATTCCAGCATCACACATATACCTGTATAACTGCGACACATAAGCAACACAAAATGAAGGCTGAGGAAAAGAAGAAGAAAAATTGAGCCACTAAATTCAACAGCACAAATTAAGTAAGAGACATTAGATTCAAGAAGCAAACTAGTATTAAAGAAAAGACACCAACAAACAGAACAAATAACTGAATAAATAAAGAACAAGAAACACAAAGAAGATGGGACACAACATAACACAAACTAGAGAAAATTTAAAGTCAAATAGAACAAAGAATATACAAAGGAGAGGTAAAAAAAAAAAAAAAAACAAGGTCAACAAAACAGTAAACACTAAGAGACACAGGAGTTAAAGACCACACAACACAAGGTAGCGCAACACAAACAGCGCAATGCAACACCCTACTTCTCACTAACAAATAAATCGGCGTTGAAAATCGGCACCTGAGAAGAAAAACAAATAAAGGAATACAAACAGATTAACATTTTTTCATACACGCCAACTGTCCATTCTCTCTCTCTCTCTCTCTCTCTCTCTCTCTCTCTCTCTCTCTCTCTCTCTCTCTCTCTCTCTCTCTCTCTCTCTCTCTCTCTCTCTCTCTCTCAGCACGAACAGCGGCAATTTTACACATTCTTTTCTAAAACACAGACTAACAGTTTCTTCCTCTGGGACTTACTGAAGCACACACACACACACACACACACACACACACCTGTCTACTCTCCCTATCCCCAATTCTCCTCCGTAAGCAAGAGTGAGAATACCTACCCTCTCTCTCTTTCTCTCTCTCTCTCTCTCTCTCTCTCTCTCTCTCTCTCTCTCTCTCTGGACCGGACGAGATGATCGACGCTCGACTCAAAATAAAGAGAAGAAAGTAAAAGAGAAACAAAAAAGTAAGTTGCTTCGGTGAGGTGATGGTGGTGGTGGTGGTGGTGGTGTGGTGGTGGTGGTGGTGGTGGCATGCTAGCGTGGCCTCAGCATGCGAACTCCTGTAGCTGTGTGTACGTACGTCTGTGTGCGTGCGTGCGTGTGTGCGTGTGCCTATGTGCATTGGCTGGCTTGTGGCATGACGCTCACGTTCTTTTTCTTTATTTTTTTTTCTTTTTTTTTGCTTTAAGTTGTTGTTGTTGTTATTGTTATTACTTTTTTTTATTACAGAGGATGTTTATGTTTGTATTCTTCGGCTTTTATATTGTTATTGTTATTGTTGTTGTTGTTATTTATTATTATTATTATTATTATTATTATTATTATTATTATTATTATTATTACTATTATTATTATCATTTCCTTTCTCACTTTCTCAACATTGCTAATCTCTCTCTCTCTCTCTCTCTCTCTCTCTCTCTCTCTCTCTCTCTCTCTCTCTCTCTCTCTCTCTCTCTCTCTCTCTCTCCTTGACAGGCAAAGACAACCGCTTTACTTCATCGAACAAGCACACACGAAAATACTAAAGAAAGAACTAACAAGATATAATGGATCTAAAATTATTAGTTTTTTTTTCTTCTTTCTTTCTTTCTTTCTTCTTTTTCTGGATTAACTATTTTCCGAAGTGTGTGTGTATGTGTGTGTGTGTGTGTGTGTGTGTGTGTGTGTGTGTGTGTGTGTGTGTGTGTGTGTGTGTGTGTGTGTGTGTAGCTATAATCCCTTCAATTAGACACCACACACACACACACACACACACACACACACATTTCCTATTTCCTGGTAACGTACGTAAGGAGGGAGGGATGGGTGATTAGTTGGGGGGGTGGGGGAAGAAGGAAAGGATCAGCTACTGGAAGAAGGAGGAGGAGGAGGAGGAGGAATTTGTGTGAGAGGATTGTGGATATGACAAGAGTACACACACACACACACACACACACACACACACACACACACACACACACACACACACACACACACACACACACACACTCGTGCAAAGACGTATTTTTCTTCCCCTTCCTTGACCTTATGCTGATTACGAAGTACCTGTCTGTCTGTCTGTCTGTCTATATAAGTTTGCATGTATCTCTGTAAATATGTATGTATGTATGCTAAGTACTGACCAGTTGTACGTATGTATAGTGTATGTATTCTTGTTTGTTTGTGTTCCTTGTTGTTTGCTTGTGTCCCTGCTTGTTAGATGTGTCCCTGCTTGCTATACTTGTTTGTTTGTATGTTCGTTCGTTTATCTGCTTGCCCTGCTTGACTGTTTGCTCGTTTGTTCGTTCGTTTGTCTGGTTGTCGGCCTTAATTGTTTGCCTGTTCGTTTGTTACAGTGCTTGTTTGTCTGTTTGTCCGTTTTGCTACCTTACATTCTCACATTCTGTTGTTTGTTTGCCTGTTTGCCAGTGTCTTAGTCTATCTGCTTGTTTATTTGCATGTTTGTTTCTTGTTTTTTTCACTATGTGTGTGTTTATCTCTGTTATGCTTTGTGTATATGAATGCGTGTGCGTGTGTGTGTGTGTGTGTGTGTGTGTGTGTGTGTGTGTGTGTGTGTGTTTGCCAGTTCAGCTTTGTGTGTGCTTCTTGTCTGCTTTGTGAGGGTGAATGTGTTTATAAAGCACAAGTGATGTTAAGACAAACAGTAAGCTTAAATCCCTCAAAGCAGCGCCTCAAGAGAGTACAGTGACATAGTACCCCCCTCCCCCCACCCTAATCTTTCCGTCATACAGCAAAACAGATTTATCCCTTTCATTTCTTTTTTCCAACAGAGCCTTAGTGAACAAACTCAATAGTGGTGGAATAAATACAAAAACAAATATTTACCTCCCTTAATTTTTGACTAAGAGAGCCTTAATAAATAAAATGCAACAGTAGTGGATTAAATACGAAACAAATTTACCTCCATTTTTTTTTTACAAAGAGAATCTTGATAAAATAAAACGCAATAATAGTGATTAAATACAAAGCAGATTAATCCCTCTTCATTTTCCCTAACAAAGCCTTGATAAATGCAGCCAGTAGTAGTGGAAGAGGTAACAGCTTCATTCACCACTGGTTTCTGAAATCCTTTAGTGAAAATATATGAAAAATTCTCTAGTGAGGCATTCTCTTCTTCCTACTAGTTCTTTCCTAACTCAGCTTCGGTTGATGAATCCATTGACAATCTCATGAATAGCAGATTGTTGTTGTTGTTGTTGCTGTTCTTCATATTATTATTTTTATTATCATCATCATCATTATCATCATCATCATTGTTATTGCTACCTTTCTTAATGTTATTTTTATTATTATTATTATTATTATTATTATTATTATTATTGTTATTATTATTATTATTATTATCAGTATTATCATTATCGTCATTATTACGATTGCTAATTACTATCATTTGCAGATATATTAAAGAGACAGACAGAACCAAAATAATTAAAATAATCCTGAAAGAAAACAAAATATTAACAAATAAAGAACTATGACATAAATAAATAAAAAAAATATATATAAAACAAATAATAAAATAATAAATAAATACGAACTATGAAGCCACGAGAAGGAGAGCGAGAAAACATTTAAGTACAGGTGTGAGGAGAGCAATTTGTGGCGGAGGTTAAAGGTAATTGACTCCCCAGAATCACCTGCTCGTCACACTTTCCTTAGTTCACCACCCACTCCCTGCACGTCCTGGAAACTGTGCCTCGCGTAAACAAAACATTAGAGTGGTTGTCTTGTGTCTGTGTTCTTAATTGTTTTTTTTATTCGTTTTATTTATTTTTTTTTATCTAATTTATCGTGTTTTTTTTTTTTTTACTTATTTCTTATTCATTCTATATCATTAATTTATCTTTTCTTTGTATTATCTAGTTTATTTTCTTGATTATTTATTTATTTATCGACTGTCCATTCCATTTCATTCATTTATTGGTTTACATTACCTAGAAACTTCATCTTATCTTTTCATTATATAGTATTTATCAACCACTCATTTCATTTCCTTCATTAATGTATTTTACTAGACACTAATTCAACCCATCTTTCTTTTTTATCATGTTTACTCTTCATTCCACTTCATCAATTCATCTTTTTAATATCAAGCTTATATATATTTCTTTTCATTCATTCATTCATTCATCACTCCCTCACTGATAGGTTTCTTTTAAATATCACTACTGCATGACCACCCAAAGCTTTCTACGGAGTGCAACGGATACGTAATGTTAGCGGAGTTTGCATGAGTGCCCGTTGTATCTGGAACTGTGTGCGCAGCGTGGCGGTAATGCCGTGAATATAAATGCAGCTCCGTGCTTACCTATGTTGCCCTGATTATTAAAACGTAGTTACTTTGAATCTAAATTGCATCTTTTATTTTTAGTTCTTGTAGGGCGCACCAGTTACTTTTTTTTTTTCCAGTAAATTCATATTCCTTACCCCTTCCCTTTCTTACTAATTGAATAACCAACTAGCTAACTGAATAACTAAGTAAATAAGCAACTTGTAAATATATACTGAATCACAATATTATTTATTTATTTTATTTATTTTCATTTATTTATTTATTTTTATTTATTTATTCCTTTACTGCAGTAGCCACTAAATTACTGAGAAGTTGTACAAGTTATCCTTTACTCCTTACCTGTCAAGAGTATTCCCAACCTAGTACATACATACTTTAAACATCAATTTTGCAAAGCTATTTCATTCACTAGTCTACATAATAATCCCTAATCTCTCTCTCTCTCTCTCTCTCTCTCTCTCTCTCTCTCTCTCTCTCTCTCTCTCTCTCTCTCTCTCTCTCTCTCTCTCTCTCTCTCTCTACAGCCGCCATGAACCCTCCTGACCTGAACAACGAAGGCGAAACAAACTCAACCAATCACAACTCAGAGGAACGTGAACTGACTGACCAGGAAGAGCAGGAGGAGCAGGAAGAGGTCAAGGGTGCACAGGAGGAGGGCCAGGAAAGTCAAGAGGGTCAAGAGAAGGAGGAGGAAGAGGAGGGTGACTTCAGAGGGGAGAGCAGAGGAGGGGAAAGCAGAGGGGAGAGCAGAGGAGGGGAAAGCATGGTATCTGAAAGGTCCGAGTTCCTGGGAATGTGGACTGATGATGGAAAATATTTGGCGGAAGGTAAGTAGCCAGGGGGGTTGGGAGAGAGAGAGAGAGAGAGAGAGAGAGAGAGAGAGAGAGAGAGAGAGAGAGAGAGAGAGAGAGAGAGAGAGAGAGAGAGAGAGAGAGAGAGAGTATTTTTCATTTGTTTTTAGTTTCTTTTTTTCTCTCTCTCTCTCATTGTTTTCTTTGTCACTTAGATAATGAATTAATCAGAGAAATAATAATGAACTCTCTCTCTCTCTCTCTCTCTCTCTCTCTCTCTCTCTCTCTCTCTCTCTCTCTCTCTCTCTCTCTCTCTCTCTCTCGTACCCTGTAAGTTTCGCTATTCCATCACCTTAATTGCATACACACATACACACATACACACACACACACGTACACGTAATACCGCACATACTTCACACATTACCCCTCCCTCTCTCCCTCCCTCTCTTCCTTCCTCCCCTCCACACACTCCTCCCCTCCACACACTCCACTTACTCATTTTTTTCTGCATCTCATTCCCTGTTATGGTGCACAACTTAATCACTCATTCACTCTCTCACTCACTCCTACCTTCTCGTTCATCCTCCATTACTTAAACCATTTTTTTCTCTCTCTCTCTCTCTCTCTCTCTCTCTCTCTCTCTCTCTCTCTCTCTCTCTCTCTCTCTCTGGTGTCTGCCGCCCTAAACATTTTCAATTCGTAGTTCTGTTTCAGTTCATCTGTTTTCATGAATTATTGCTAATCCTCTCTTTCCACTTATTCTGTCCCTCCTCTCTCTATCTCCCCTGGTTCTGTATGATTCCTCTGCTACTAAGGCTTATCAACCAATCAATCATTCATTTAATCAGTCAGTCAAGCAAGCAGCAACCAAGCAATCAGTCAGTCAGTCAGTCAATCAGTCAGCCAATCAACTAACAAACTAATCAATATCTCTCTCTCTCTCTCTCTCTCTCTCTCTCTCTCTCTCTCTCTCTCTCTCTCTCTCTCTCTCTCTCTCTCTCTCTCTCTCTCTCTCTCTCTCTCTCTCTCTCTGTGTTGCACCAGCCCTGGGGGACGCCCTAATCAAGAGTCTGTCAGATGTGAACGAAGCCCGCCCCAAGGACCCCATCTCCTACCTGGCCTGCTGCCTCTACTCCTACAGGTACAACAACAACATTGGCACCAGGACCCTCCCCGCTGACAAGAACGACAAGAATGCAAGCCAGGTGAGAGAGAGAGAGAGAGAGAGAGAGAGAGAGAGAGAGAGAGAGAGAGAGAGAGAGAGAGAGAGAGAGAGAGAGAGAGAGAGAGAGAGAGAGAGAGTACTTGGATAGTTACGTATCTAGGTGGTTAAATATGTTGGGAATGGCAATATTATGTTCTGTAGTAGTAGTAGTAGTAGTAGTAGTAGTAGTAGTAGTAGTAGTAGTAGTAGTAACAATAATAATGACAAAAATAATAACATCAATAACAACAACAACAACATTAATAATCACCACCACCACCACCACCACCACAACCACCACCACAACCACCACCACCACAACAACCGCGACAACAGCAGGACGCGATCAAGACTGGCACCTCGAATTCCATCGGGTCAGGCCACTCCAGCATCGCCATGAAGACCGCGGTGGAGAGCACTGGAGGGGGGGACAGCACGCACTCGCCGCAGAAGAGGGTGCGTGTGTTAATTATACCAGTGTTTCCTCATCTCTACTCCTCTTCCTTCTAATCCTTCCTTCTCGACCTCCTCCTCCTCCTTCACTAATTCCTACCAGTGTTTTAAGTCTGTATCCTACGAAAACAAATTCTTCTAGTTCTTAGCCCCCTCCTTCAACACCTACTACAGGATAGAAACGGCCAGAGCGTCCTACACTTCGCGGCAGGCAGACCCCACGGTAGGGAGGCCTTCTACCGCCTGCTGGAGGAGGCTGGGTGCTCACTAGCAGACAGGGACCACCAGTACCAGACGCCGCGGGATGTGGCGATGCAGGCGGGGCTGATGGAGAACGTGGCGGCCATTGATAAGTGGGTGGTGAACTTGGTTGTGACCGGTAAGTGCTGTGTGGGTGAGAAGAGGGCGTGAGAGGGAGGAAGGATGTGAGGGAGCAATGGGGAGTGAGAGTCTTCAGGCGTGGGGAGTCTGGCCATCAAGTCTTCGTTAAGTGTTGAGGTGTGGGTGTGTCTGTGTGATGGGGGTGAAGGAGGACTGGGGGAGAAGGTGAGAGGGAGGAAAGTTGTAATGGAGAGAAGTGAAGTGAGGTGAGGGAGAAGTTATGAGTGAAAGGAATCAGTCTGCCAACTCTTCATTAATCAGTCAGTCAGTCACTTGGTCAAGCGTTCAATCAGTCAATTAGTCAAGCAGTTAATCAATCAGTCATAATCAATCAGTCAATCAGTCAAGCAGTCAAGCAGTCAATCAGTCACTTAGTCACTCAGTCAATCAGTCAGTCAACCAATCTGACTCAATCAACCAACCACTCTGACTTAACTGTACTAACTGGGAACTAACACCTTGAGTGGACCTTTTTTTACCAACCTTTCCACAGGCCTTTGTCAGAACCTCTCGCATAAAAAAAATATCATTCATTCACACACAACCAGTCCACCAACCATCCTTTAAGCACCTAACACAGCCTACCTGCACCTGAAATCACCTATGCTAATGAGACCAATGCAAGACGACCTGACAAGTGTGACCCTCCTTCACCAGGTGACGTGGCAGAGCTGCGTGAATTGGTCCTGGGCGGGTATGACCAGATGTTCGAGGTGACTGACTCTGCAGGGCGTAATTTGATGGAGATAGCCCACCTTTATGGCCAGGAGAGGATTGTGCACTTCCTGACGGAGGCCATTAACTTCCTGGTGAGGCAGACACAGACGGAGGGAGGGAGGAAGGGAAGGAGTAGAAGAGAGAGAGATTGAGTGATTGGGAAGGGAGGAATGAGAGAAAAAAAAGGAGAATTCATAGGTAAAACTACTACAATAAAATCATACAGTGCCCAGAGGAAAGGAAGTTGGAATAACTAAGTAAAAAAAAACTAGACTACCTTATAAAACTCATATAACCGAAAACACACAATAAATGAGTCATTAACAGTTCTCCCTTATCACAAACAGCCGTGCAAGGGCCACACGAGTCTACAGTTGCTTATTCAACCTTCATATTTCCCCTTGTATTCCATCACCATCCTTGTAACAATTGAACAGATCACTTCTCCACTCCCTTCGTATCATAAACAGCCTTACGATGACCACATAAATCTACTCCAATATTCCCATTCTATTCCTCCTTTAATGAACCACTCCTAGAAGCACTCCCCCACTCCCTTCCTCACCCCACCCCCTTCACCTTCTACAGGACAAGAGGGACTGGCTACACAAGGCCATACGTGTGGGATCCCTGCCTCACGTGGAGTACATAGCGGACACAGAGGACGTGGCTATAGCTAAGGATACCAAGGGCAGGACCTCCCTCCACCTGGCAACCCTGTGTGAGGAGACGGAAATCATGCAGTTCTTGGCCTCCCAGTACCCGACGCTCCTCATGCTGGGGGATAACGTAAGTATAGGTTTTATGTGTAGCAAGATAGATAGATAGATAGATAGATAGATAGATAGATAGATAGATAGATTGATAGATAGATACATAGATACGTAAGTAGGTAGGTAGATAGATGGATAGATAGACAGATAGATAGATAAAGATAGACCAGTTTGAGAAAGGTTTATGAAGCACAAGCCCTAGTCTCTATGAAGCTCCATGAAAGATAAAAGGTTACAACACCCCTCTCCTCCCAAGGTCACCCCTTCATTACACAACCTTACCAATAAATTATACACTGCATTTCTAAGGAACCTGGACAGCTGTGTGGGCGAGTAATCGACAGAATGCTTGTGGCGACCCTGTGTAGGTGTGTGTGTGTGTGTGTGTGTGTGTGTGTGTGTAGACTAGAGGAAGCAAATCTACGTCTAAATTGTACATACATTTTAGCACAGTGATAAAATGTAGCCAGAGGTGTTTCCTTATTCATTAATTCATCCATTTAGTATCTTCTAGACAATGAAAATTAACAGAGACCCTAGGAATAGTGAAAGACAGGCAAGACAGACAGACACAAATAGACAGATAAGCAGAGAGACAGAACAGACAGCTTAGAGAAATAATAATATTTACTGGGATGGCATGGCATAAAAGAGATAGTTGAATAAGAATAGAAAACAGGTAATGAAGATAGACAGAAAGATGATGCGAGTATATGAGTGTGTGGGTGTGATTAGAGAATGCGTGAAGGTCTGAGGTGTTTGTTGGGAGAAAGACAACAGGCAAACATGAAAGGTGAAGATGGGGAAAGCAATGGAGAATTACACACAATGATGATGATGATATAAGGGCTCGTTGTGGTGTGTGTGTGTGTGTTACAGCTGGGACGCACGCCTCTGCACTACGCTATGGCGGTGGAGGGCGTGGACCGCGTGGCCAAGGTGCTGGTGCAGGCGGGGGCACGACGGGCCATGCGTGACCTGGTGAGCTATTACACACCCCAGCACGAGTGTCGCTGTAAGGTCATTGGTCACCATTGCGCTTATACACCCTCCACTCCTTCCTGTGTCCCTACCCCCTTACCATCGGCGTCTACCCCCACCCCTTTTTTTAACCAGTCAATCAATCAACCAGTCAACCAGTCAGCCTCCTACCATCCTTTTCCATCGCCCATACATGTCTCCCCGGTCCCCTCTTCACCTCATACATCCCCCCCTACCACTCATGCCTGTCCACCTCTCTACCCCTATCATCTATCCTCTCCCCATTCCCCATACATGCCCCTTCCCTCCCCTCTTCACCTCATACTCTATACCTACCTCCAGTGAGCTATTAAATCATTCATACTTCCTATTACGTCACGCCACACCTTGCTCCTCCACCCCACTTCGTTAGCAAGCTGGGAATGAAAGCACTCATCTAAATTAAATGCATATCCTGACCCAAATTAAATGTTAAGTAATTATATATTTCTCCCCCACCATCTCCAGCTACCAATTATCTTCCCTAAGCTTACCCATTCTCTCCCAGCTCCATCACTCCTTGCCCTCCCCTCCCATCACTACCTTGTCCAAACCACCCCCAAACTGCCTAACATCCCATTTAAATCCCCCGTTAACGCTCGCTTCATAACACCAATCACAGCTCATCACCCTTGTTTGTGTTTCCCTAACGTGTGTGTGTGTCTGTGTGTGTTTCTTTGTTTGTGTGTGTCAACTAAACATCTTCAACCAAATGTATATATTAAACTTTTTTTCAGAAGCACTTACCTAAATAAATAAATGAATAAATGAATGAATGAATGAATGAATGTGTGTGTGTGTGTGTGTGTGTGTGTGTGTGTGTGTGTGTTATAAACTTTACGTATGTACTGTATAACTAAGTAAATATAGCACTGAAGTCGGCCTCTCTCTCTCTCTCTCTCTCTCTCTCTCTCTCTCTCTCTCTCTCTCTCTCTCTCTAGCGGGGAAGAACCCCCTCCTCTCTCTTCATTCGCCCCAAGGAAGTGAGAGCAATGATGGAGGAGGTGCCCTTCCTACAACGAGCCCCATCCTCCCCTCTTCGCCCCCTCCCTGATAACCTCCCCAATTCCACCCTTCGAAAATCTGCTCTCTCACCCCTTTATATCCCTCCTCCCACTCCCCCTCTTGGTCTGTCCTCTGTCCTCTCCACTGTTCCTCCACACTGAGTACTTTAGTCTCTCTCTCTCTCTCTCTCTCTCTCTCTCTCTCTCTCTCTCTCTCTCTCTCTCTCTCTCTCTCTCTCTCTCTCTCTCATACTACTACTACTACTACTACTACTACTGCTGCTGCTATTACTACTACTTCTCCCTTCTGAAAATACTAACTTTTCACCACTTATCTGTCCTCCCTCAGCTATCCATGCCCCCTTCACCCCCCTCTCCTCCCTAACAACAGGCAGATCAACAAAGCAACAGCACCAACGGTTAGAAGTTCACTTATCAGCACACGTACACACACAGACACCAGCATACATACACAGGTACACATGGTAGAGAGTCCCCACGTCTACATAGGAGCAGGCGTGACTCTGTAGACTCTGTAGTTAGTACGGTATGGCGCATGCGCAGATTTACATGTATATACTGTTCCGTTAGCGTGCTTGTGTAGTTTATACATGCAATACCCCCTTGGTTTGAAACACTGAGACACTTCATGAATCTTCTCCCAACACATATTTCACTAGAGGAACCTTGTGTAATCTATACATGCAACACCCCCTTGGTTTGAAACACTGAGACACTTCATGAATCTTCTCTCAACACATATTTCACTAGAGGAACTTTGTGTAATCTATACATGCAACACCCCCTTGGTTTGAAACACTGAGACACTTCATGAATCTTCTCCCAACACATATTTCACTAGAGGAACCTTGTGTAGTCTATACATGCAATACCCCCTTGGTTTGAAACACTGAGACACTTCATGAATCTTCTCCCAACACATATTTCACTAGAGGAACCTTGTGTAATCTATACATGCAACACCCCCTTGGTTTGAAACACTGAGACACTTCATGAATCTTCTCCCAACACATATTTCACTAGAGGAACCTTGTGTAATCTATACATGCAACACCCCCTTGGTTTGAAACACTGAGACACTTCATGAATCTTCTCCCAACACATATTTCACTAGAGGAACCTTGTGTAGTCTATACATGCAATACCCCCTTGGTTTGAAACACTGAGACACTTACTGAATCGTTCTCTCGACAGACACAATATTCTGCCCGTGGAATCTCGCGTAGGGTTCCTTGGTTTGAAACACTAAGACACTTAATGAATTCTTCTCTAGAGGCGCCCAATATTTCATCAGTAGAACATTACCAGTGAAGCCTTGACAACTTATACATGCAGTGCCCCTTTGGTCTGGAATACGAAGAAACTAAATCCCTCCATCAACACACAATATTTTACCAGTAGAGCCATGGCTATCTATCCAGCCGTTACGAGTACAGTACACGTTGCTGCCAGGTTGCTTGTATGGTGCGTAGAGAAAAAATTACGCAGCTGGTTAGTCTATTTTATGCATCCTTTTTTCCCCAATCTATCTTTCCATCTCCGTTTTTCTCCCATGAATGTTTCCCTTGACTAATTTTTAAGAGTCCACAGCACTTGTTTGTTTATGTCTAACTGTCTGCTGCTTCCACGTTTGACTGCCTGTTTGTCTATCTGCCTGCCAATCTGCCAACCAGCCTCACTGCTCGATTGTTTAACTACTTTGTACATCCACACATCATGTCCGCCTCCGTATGTGTTCATCTAGATCTATAAACACCTTCCTGTCGACCTGTCTATCTGTTCGTGTGTCTGTCCATAAGCATCCCACAGCAGCAGTTATAGTCCTGTCAGTGGGTGAGTACTTTCATTATTTGTAGTATAATATTTGTCATGTGTATCTTATGGGCTTCCAACTAGCAACACTTACGATAATAATAATGAAAATAATGATAATTGCTACTGTACTACTTATTTTCTACAGTAGATAGCTAAAGCTCCTCTCTCTCTCTCTCTCTCTCTCTCTCTCTCTCTCTCTCTCTCTCTCTCTCTGAATTACGGGACAACCTGTAAAATAAAAGTAGCTAGACAGTAACAACCAAACCAATACGCTTTGCTGTTACAATCCTCTAACTACCATCATCTCTTAACTGCTGCACTGCCACTAACTACCAAACCTTCTAATACCTCCCAAACTACACAAACAGCGCGAGAAGCTTCCCAGTTACTACTTCATGAACCGGGACGAGATCGTGGCCATGATTAAGGAAGTAACCGTGGAAGATATGGAATAAAAAGGGAAGGAAGAGGAGAAAGAGCGAGAGAGAAAGAGAGAGAGACTGCATACGTACTCTCCATCTCTCATCTTCGCCTGTAAAGAGAAGCACTAACGCCCTCTGGCCTCTATTGCAAGAAACAGAGGCTCAATGTCACATCCTGAAGGGTTTATATAAAGCTGAGAGGCATGTGAATTTGGCCTCAGCAAGATGGTTGAGAAAACATGATTCCAAGTTTCCGTAGCCAAATACAAGATGGCGCGTGGTGTACTGTTGCCATACCTTTGTTTAACTGGACCAAGAATGTTTACTCCTGTTACAATGTTCGTAAGGTTGACTGTTGATTGACTGAAGATGTTTGGAATATTTTGGTTAACTTTGCATGCCTTCCTTCCATCCTTTCCCTTCTCCTTGTTTCGAAGTACGCAGACCACACACATGTAAGACTCCCCTTCACACACAAGTGCACATGTCCTAGAGTTGCACTGCGTGTCAGCCCATTCATACAAGTGTCTACAAACGCGACTTTCATTGTGCCACCATCTCTTCAAAACTAAACGAATAAAGAAGCAAGTTATATTTGTCTACATAGCAAGAGGCAACGAGAAGAAGGGAAAATAGAATAAGAGGTTGGTTCATTCTGTAATCAGCAGCAAACTTTCATACGGTGCATTTACCTCCACGTATGAAGACTTGAAAAAGGTCATACACCAAAGTCTTTAACTGTTTCTGGAAGTCTTATGTTCCTTGTATTCTTCAATGGAAGGATTCAAATATGCGTGTCTCTGCCTCTTTCTGTTGTGGTGGCCTGGCATCGAGTCACTTTTTTCTGCAATTATTTCATTTTAATTAAGTCATGTTAGGCTACGTATGCAAAATGTGTACAATGAAATGTGACAATTACATAAAAACTCGAAAGCAATACATACCGAATGACTGGTTGTCAGCTGCTGCTCGTCTGAAGGATGCGACACGAGCAGCCCGTAGTGTTGTGTGCACGACAGAAACTGGTGTCAGGAGTCCCGCTGTTACTGCTGCCGCTGAGGATGTTCGCCATTGGACGTCTTGTTAGCTTGAGTATTCGCATAACATCATGAATGCTGGTGCTCGTATGAACAGTCCCATGTTTCCAGAATGGAGCGACATCAAACACACGGAAACATTTGTGTGTGAGGAGTCTAAGTTTACTTGTGTACTTTGACCTTGTTTATGTACCTGATTACGCTACTCCGTGCAGGTTAATTAGTCCTGACTCCTGAGAGGGTCGCACGATGAGTCATAACGTCCATAGTTAATAACACTTAATAATAATGATAGTAATATTAATAATAACAATAATAATCACGTGTAAATACTTAATTCGGTGACCTCGGATACCCCAGGACAAAACAGGACGTAATACTGTAGTGTATCCTCAATGTAGCCAACGCTAGAGGCACAGCTGTGATATATCGCTGGTAACACTGCACCCCTTCAAACCTTAATAGCAGTAGACAGCTTCGCATGTAGAAATATAAGGCGCATTTACGTGTAGCTTTAGTTGCGGATGAGTTCGTACGAAGAAATCTGTCTAGTCGATGTTAAGTGCCAAGATTAGTACAAACAGCGGCACACACACACACACACACACACACACACACACACACACACACGCTTGTTATCCTTATACATCCTATCCTAATTGAACATCTTGGCACCAACGCTAAGATAAAATACGCGAGAGAAATGCGCGGCCACATCTACATCAATGAATATCAAGCAAGGCGGGAATCCCAGTCAATTTTTCCACGGCTCGGATGAACAAAGTGCCAAAATACACGAGCAGCGGATAAAACAATGAGTAAATACATGTTATAAATACTTAAAGACTAAAATTCAACTCACCGTCCACACGGCATTCCTTCACACGCAGCAGGTTTCTTTCAAGCCGTCTTGTTCACTGTTATGCACTGCCCCCACCACCATCTGTTATTGTTCCATACACACTCCACTGACTCCATAGAGAACAGCGTTCATACAGAAGAGTAAAATATTAGAAAACACCAGAAATACGTAATTTATACACTTGATATCTAAATACCCAAGATCAACACGAACGCGCGGTCCTTCGTCCTCCCTCGGCTTACTTCATAAATGAACTGATGGTTACCGTCCGTTAGTCCGATTGTCCATGCGCGGACCAATCACAATATTGCCTTAAAACTGCCTTATCTACTATTTTTTTTTTTCTTAATAATTCGCCATCAGTTACTCTTTATAAATATAAATTTCTGCTTATGTTTTATTGTTATAATAAACATTTTCACAGGCACTTATGATGTTACCGTAACTTTTAAAGATAGACATCTTTCCTAACAGTGCAGTACATTTTACTCTACAACAATATGTATGCCATAATATATATATATATATATATATATATATATATATATATATATATATATATATATATATATATATATATATATATATATATATATATATATATATATATACAAACAAGGTATCCCGCGAGTTAAGGTGCTTATGCCGCCGCGCAACATTAAGTGATCATTTTTCTTATACAATCTACGCAGTCAAAGCCTTAGCAAATGACAGATTAAATTTTTGTATGTGTCAGTGAAGAAAATATACAGGTAACAGCAATACAGTGGTTGTTAAGTGCTACTTTTTAAACATACTTGGCAACTCCCCAGTTTCATGACTGCCCGGTGTTTGTCACTGTAAATGTTCCTTTATATTATATCATATTATATTACATTATATTATATTATATATTTTTTTTTTCTCAGTGCCGTCAAATTGTGCTGTTTCGTAAATTTTGCCGAAGTATGTACTTTAACTCGCGGGACATCCTGCACATATACGTAAGGTACCACATCTCAAAAGATACATGTATATATAGTCTTCGTACGAATTCTTTTGACATAGCTATTGTAAATAAAGGATTGAAAAAAAAAAAAAAGAATTGACTTCCTTCGGGGAATCTCGAAATATATTTTTATGTCCAGCAGTGCCATCATAGGTAAGGGGCGTCTTGAAACCCATAGACTATTAATGAGGCACTTTTAGATCACCCATTCCAGCAATTTTTGGGGTGGGCTAGATCAGGTTAGGTTTGAATGTTACCTTATGACCAAACCTAGTCTGATTTCACCCACACTGAAAGTTGCTAGGATGAGTGACCTATCTGTGATCTCTTTTATTTATTACCATTGTCATTTCACCATAAGAGCTATTGTTCGTAAAATAAAAACAATTCATTATAGAATAAAAATGTTTTAATCTCATCGTGGGTAAATGGAGAACTCTGATAATGCCTACAGTCAGTATAAAGACGAGGGAAAAATGAAGACTAACCTGATATAATACAAAGACTATAATGCACTAAACATACCTAACACACTACAGTACGCACATTATATTATCACATTAGCTCATGTACACACACACACACACACACGCGCGGATAGTGAAGGTCTTTATTGTCACATAGAGGCTCGTGATCAGGTAACATTCCCTTCATTCTTACATATCATGCAGTGAGTCTTTATGGTGTGTGTGTGTGTGTGTGTGTGTGTGTGTGTGTGTGTGTGTGTGTGTGTGTGTGTGTGTGTGTGTGTGTGTGTGTGTGTGTGTGTGTGTGTGTGTGTGTGTGTGTGCAAAAACTTTCCCCATAATACTGTCCTTCAAATGCCTCCATATTGTGAGTAAAATTAAAGCAAAATATATCTTACAATAATGTGAATCAAATTAACAACCACAATCACTCACTCTCTCTCTCTCTTACATACATGCAAACTGAAATCCCTATTATACAAAGCACAAATGTCAATCTGCAAACAGCACATTATAAACCAGGTACACTTGCATCCATACCTTGAACAAATTATGGCAATTATTCATTTGTTAGGGGGGGGAGTACATCCCAGGCTGCTTCCTCTCCCAGCTTGCCACTTTAGATCCAGTCAGGTCTTGAGAAACACAAACCACAAAAGTTGCAATGGTAGTTGCCATGGGATGTGAATAACTGTGAATGGGTGAAGGTATCTAAAGGGTGAAGACACGAGAGGAGGCAGCTCAAAATTCAAACTCTGACAGGACACCCAATGTAGGCTACTTATGTTACAAGGGAGACCACAAGGATCACCATATCTGAGTCAGCACTGAGCTTCCCTGCCTCTACACTATGCTTCCCTGTGAGCTGGAAACATACCATTAAGTATATACATATTGAAAATTTCCAAGGACACACTTCACTGACCTTGAGTGCTGAGAAATGCACTGATCAATCCTGTCACAATAACATTCAGATACTTTATAATGTATCTTCATTAAAAGCTTGAGAAAAAAGGGCTTCAGTTCATATAGGGATGCTCTAGAAAAATGCAAATATATTATATGGTATTTACATAGATCTTTTTAGCAGCTATAAATATTTGGAAGGAATGTTAAAGAGTTAATAAGCTTAAGGTATATATATATATATATATATATATATATATATATATATATATATATATATATATATATATATATATATATATATATATATATATATATATATATAAGGGGTGGGAGTAAGGAATGGCAACAAATCTCACAACCTCTTCAGAGATGCTGCACCATCTATACTACTAAGAGTGCTTGGTCTGTCTCTTTGTCTCACATTTCACAGCAGAGATCATCAACAGGGACCAACATAACACCAGTCATCGCTAAATGATTGATGACCTTACTAAAAAATATGGAATTTAAAAAAAATTTCAGCTATATTAAGTCACCACAAAAAACTGTACTTCAAGACAGAAAGCATATTTGCCTTGCCAGCTTGTCTCCAGGCTGTGTCACTCTTGCTCCAACACTTCACATTTCTGTGCTTGGTATATTTCCTTATGATGAGATACGAGGGAAATACATGAAAAATGATGTTTGTATTCCTTGAAGTTTACATGTAAGTGTACAAAAAGATGTTTTAATGAATTTAAGTATGAGTCACAACTTCATGTCATTCCATTATATATGAGAGAGAGAGAGAGAGAGAGAGAGAGAGAGAGAGAGAGAGAGAGAGAGAGAGAGAGAGAGAGAGAGAGAGAGAGAGAGGAGAGGAGAGGAGAGGAGAGGAGAGGAGAGGAGAGGAGAGGAGAGGAGAGGAGAGGAGAGAGAGAGAGAGAGAGAGAGAGAGAGAGAGAGAGAGAGAGAGAGAGAGAGAGAGAGAGAGAGAGAGAGAGAGAATGCATGGTCCTATCATGGCCTTGGATGAAGTACCCTATAAGTCAAAAATGGAAATCTGGAGGGTAGATGAGTACTACCTATGGGAATACTATCTGTTCAAGCTTGTGAGATGACTGGTGAGAATGTCCAGACAAAGCACATGATGGATGCTAAACAGACTGATAAATGCATTAGTGAGCAAGTCGTTAATGGCACATGAAACACATACAACCTGGAGGAAGAGTGAATGGACAACACAGGTGAGGTGGATAGGTGAGCACTGTGAATGGATAACACAGGTGAGGTGGATAGGTGAGCACTGTGAATGGACAACATAGGTGAGGTGGATAGGTGAGCAATGCACTAAGTTGATCTTGAGAGAATAAATACAAGCCCTACAGACCAGTCAGCTTTGTTCGAACATTATAAACAGGTGAGTACTAACAAGAGAGTATGCGTAAAAAGTTAGTGTAGTGGTCTGAACCTTAACCCATCAAATACACTACACTAAACTGAAAAAAATGTACACAGTGAGCAAAATATATATAATCGGGCAAGATGTATCACAGTTTCTGAGAAGTTTAGAAGTTTATCAGAACCACATGAAGTTTTCACTCCCTACTAACCTAACTCATTAAATACAAGGACAGCATTACACAAGCATGCGCAACGTGGCTAATATCAAAATCTACCAAACTTTCTCGATATTACTAATACACAAGACACACAAACTAGCAGAGATCTTTACTATCAACACCACATCCTCCCCTTCAAAAAAATCTCTTCCTCTATCTTTCTTTACACGCATGCAAAAAAATACACGTATACAGATGCAACACATACTCATGACTGAGATCCACACAAGCACAAGTTATGAGCATTTTCTGAGCACTTTCTTTCTTGGTAACTCATCACAATTTACAAAGGATGTCTTGAGGCACAATACAAGTCCACACACACACAGCTCTCAGGCCACGTGACTCACTGCTGCCTTAGACAATGATGATATGCAACTCTTCCATAAGAACATATATCTCAAAGTTAAATATAGTGCTAGTTACATAGTGCTTTACCTTACATTCTACATAAACCTTTCAAAACACTTCTATGGGTACAGTATCTCTCTATACTGACCTTTTTTTTTCACCACATCAAAGTCATCTGCTTGTTGGTAATTAATATTAGTGTGTCTGTTAACACCTGAGTTAAAAAAATATTGCAAGATGAGTTTCTAAGCTTTTTTTACATCTCACAGTTACATATAAACACTAGCTGGCAATACAAGGTCATGATAAATGCCTGATAACTATTGGAAGAAAGGCAAACCCTGTCCATTTATGTACACAAAAAAAAAGAAAAAAAAGAAAAAAAAAGAAAGAAAGAAAGAGCAGAAAAGGAGTAGAGCATAACAAGAACATAATTACTGTATACATACACACAAGAAAGAGGAAAAATTAAAAGAAAGAAGTAAAGAAGCAAGAATTACTTTGCCCAGAAGATGGAAAAGGAGAGGGATGGAAAGGAGAGGCTAAACCAATCCACTTCTATACACCAAAAAAGGAAAGGAAGAATGTGAGGGAGGAGAGAGAGAGAAACAATACAGATCACTGAGTCAACAGGGAGTATTAGCTGCCATGAGTAACGCCTTGTCAAGCAGATGACACTGGCACTAAGGAGACGAGGACCACTAGTTAGTTGTCTGGGATGGAACAAGTGGAGGGCACAGACATGCGGGCACACACGGCACTCCATCCTGTTCCCAGAGTGTGCTGCCAGCCAGTGCCAAGGGGGCAGGATGGTGTGATACCCACCCTCCTCACCATCACGCCCTGCACTGACCCGTTGTCAGTGTTGTATGACTCCAACACTGCCCACAGGGACCCAATGGTGTCCACACTGAAGCTGATCACCCCACCACACACCAGCTCCCAGCCAGTTCCCTCAGGGAACAGTGGCAAGACGTTGGTGCGGCGGTGCAGGTTCCCGGCTCGGTCCAGCCCCCACACGGCCCCAGCCCCTGATGCCACCTCCACCAGGGGCTGTCCGGGGGAGTCCACGTTCACCCACTGTGTTCCCTGCAAGGATGAGGTGGTGTGAGGTCCAATAAGGAAGGAAGAAAGAAGATGCAGTAGAATTCACAATTAAAAAAGCACATGTGAGTCTTGCTTTATGAGTTGGGCATATATTTAAAAAATTTAACCCTTAATTTAAGTTTTTCTTACTCAAAAACAAAAATACTTGAAGGCAATTTTTCTTAATTTGAATTCATAATAGCAAATTAAGAAAAGGGCAATATGATTCTATTTATTAAGATCCACTTGCAACAGTTCCCACCTTATGCAGACAATTGAAATGTGTATACTCTCTCTCTCTCCTACCTACCTGTGGAATGCCAGGAGTCACCCCCAGCCTGAGGTGAGCACGGCCGTCCTTGCTGACGGCCCACACACTGTGGGAGTGCACCCCGGCGTTGACACTCATCATGGGGCATTCGGCTGGCACCAGTGTCCAGGAATCCCCTTGGTGGCACTCTGGCAGCACCCCGAGCCGCACCACCACCTCCCCTGTCACACTCACCCCCCACACTGGCACTGTTCCATCACTGGCACACAGTGGCTATCAAAATAAAGGGAAAAAAAGTCATTTGTTTATGGCTACTTTTTATCTTTGATTATTAAATTTCACATGGTACTATAGAAGACACTTTTCATATTTTTCTCTCATTTGAAAGCTAAAAGCAAAGTGTCTCATTCAAAAAGAGAATCCAGAAGGGAAAAGGAAGGACGAACTAACAGCAATACAACTGCCACTAATGCCACTACCAACTATTACCACTTATTCACATGGTGTTGAGAGAGATTAAGGGGAAAAAATTAATCCATGAAATGATATTAAACTGAATGGCAAAGATCCATGAAAAAAAGGGGAAAAAATCAAGTGAAAAAAATTCATCTATCCATTCACACATTAACCAAAATACAGAAAAAATAATATCCAAGAAAAAATTAAGGGAAAAGATTAAGGAAAAATTTATCTATCAAATCACACTTTCACCACCCCCCCCCCAAAAAAAATAAATAAATAAAAAAAAAAATGATAATAATAATAATAATAAATAAATAAATAAATAAATAAATAAATAAATAAATAAATAAATAAATAAATAAAATAACTGCCAAAAAAAATTAATGTCCCCAATCACACTTTAATGAAAAACACCTAAAAGAATTTAAATCCAAGAATAAAAAAAAATATAAAAAACTCACAGAGACAGAGATATCCATGAGTGCCACCTTCTCCATCTGGCGCCAAGGTCCTGAGGTGGTGATGCGGCACTTCCTGAACCACCGCCGGCGCCGCACCAAGTCCGTTACATAGCGGTGGCAGTGGTAGTTGAAGGGGAAGTCTGTCGCGTACTGCCACCCATCCTTGTCCACTCCCCCAGGCGTGTGGTAGTCTACGCACCACTCGCTTGTCTGCAGTGAGTGGGGTGAGTGTCAGAGCAGAAGATGTAAGGAAAGAGGGATTTTGAAACTACTCGCTTGTCTGAGGGCGAGTCTAGGTGAGTGGTGTGGGTGTTAGACCACAAGAGGGAGGGAAGGAAGGAGGGATTTAAAAAGAACTACCTAAAAATAATAAAAAACACATCAACTAGAACAATTTTAAATCAGTTACAGTTCCCAACTTACAAATTTCTCACTGGTAAAAGTTTTGGAGAAATATAATGCATCTGTAAACCAAGATTCACTCATATTTCATAACTGCATGACGCACACACACACACACACACACACACACACACACACACACCCAGGACCAGTGGCGCGAGGGCAGGCGGATGCTCTCCCTGGGGCGGTGGTGGCGGCCGGTCTGGTCACTCCAGGTGTGGCGGTCTGTGGGCAGGCCACGGTGGGTGAAGCCAGTCACCGGGTTCCACCGCTGGTTCTCCCACACATACATGTGCCGGGTGTCACTAAGCAGGCGGTCCCCAGACTCACTGGTGCTGCTGCCTGCCGGTGGTCAGATGTGAGGAAATATGACATTATGTTCTGCAACTTCTAAGCCTTGGTCAGCAGAGAACATTAATGTGAGGTGATGTGGGGACTATTTGTTGTTAATTTCAGGTCTTCCACTTCTGTATCTGGGTAAACAGATGCATATAACCCAGTACATCATAAACAAGTGAAGGTTTTTGTACAACTACAAGGTCAATATACAACACGCATCAAAACAAGATGGAAATTCAGGGTGTGCAGTAGGAAATTTTCCAGTGATAGTGTGCCCATGTTTGTGTGTCTTCAGGTAACAAATTATTGCACTGAGAGTGACACCATGAAGAGTAGCAGTGGTTGTGGTGATGTGGTCTGAGGAGCACTCACCCTTGCAGAGGCCCCCTTCCTCTGCACCAGTGTAGATGTAGACATGGAAGTCATAGGAGATGGCCCAGGTCACCCCACATGCCCCGCTCTCCACCCTCTTGAAATGCCCCCCCACGCCCCTCCAGTACCAGTCCGTCAGCTGACTCTCCCCCTGTGTGATGGGAGGTGCAAGGTACAGACAGCACTCACCAGTAGTTAAGGATGTTTCACTTGTCATCACGATTATAGTAATCAGCCTCTAACATTCCACTGCAGGATGGAACCCACTGAATACTTCTGTGCCAATAAGTAATAAATAAAAGCATTCTTATTTAGTGGTAAACAGTGGGCTCTATTTACTGTTTTATGTTATGCAATTATTGATCAAAAAATTAGCAAGACAATATTCCCAAATCAGTGGGATTTTTACTCTTTCACCTGTCATACAATTCTTGATCTGTCTGGGTCAAGAAATTCCAATGCCACCTGCACCATCTCCCTGCACTCACCGCGCCGTGGTTGTAGGTGATGTTGGTGATGGTGATGTCGCCCCGCACTGCCACGTGGGTGATGGTGGAGGGCGGCAGGCGGTGCTTGAAGCTGCACCAGTACTGCTCATCAATGGACAGCTGCAGGGGACACAGAGCGGTGATGGATGGTTCATTCTCAGCTTTATTTTCTCTCCTTTTCTCTTCCATTCCTTACTTTTCCTTTTTCTCCACTTTGTCTTTTGTCTCTTTATTTATTTTTTCATTCTTTGTTCCTCTTTCATTTTTTTTATCTTTTCTTAATTTTTCTAAATTTTCTCCTATAATTGTTTTTCCCCCATCTTCTTTCATTCTCTTCTTCCCACTTCCTATCTTCTTTTCCTTCCCCTATTACTTTGTGGAATCAATGCCAACAGCCCCACAAGAGAACACCTACTAAACACAACAGGACAATTAATGTGATCACACCAAGCCCAGGAAACAAAAATTACTGTGTAGTTATACTGTGCTAGCAAATGTCACCACATCCTCACCTTGAAGTCATCATCATCACACATGACAGACACATCACACTGCCTCCCTGGTGTCATGTTCATCAGGCCTTGCTTCTCCTCCTGCATCCACACACCCTTCTTCTTAGTGTTCAGTACTGCAACCTGAAACAAAAACAATACTTGCCTTTATCCCTCATAACCTTGCAGCAGTACAGTCACTCAATCAATTTCAACTCACTTCTTATTCAATCTAGCATAAACTCTTTCCTACTAATTACACAGCTACTAAAGGCTTTATTCACAGCTTCAAGTATTGCAGGTGATCTTTCCTCCTCTCACCTTTTTAGAGAACCTGGGATTGATATGGATGGCAATGTTGCAATCTGTGCCCCGTCCTGTCTGAAGGTTGACATGGAACCTTTGGTGGAGAAAGGAATATGTACAACAGATGCTCACCTTCATGGGGAGAATGGTAATCACACAAAACAAGCTATCTTTAATGACCATCACACAAAACTGCATTCTCAGGTATATTTATATGTAACTTGTCCTCACTGGAATAAAGTTGAAAAACATAAGGTAGCTTAATTACAGGTGACAGGGAAGAAAAGCAAACATCAACTGAAATAAGGAACTGGCAATCATTCAAAAATGTCATTAAGTATATTTACACACAGCTTTAATTATACATGCACAATAATGCAAGGAAAGGAGCTAATGGCAAAAGAGTAAAGAAAGAACAGAAAAAAAAATTGTGATCAAGACAGCAAAACAGAAAGTATGGCAACAATAAAAGATCAAGACAAAAATGAAAACTTGAATCAAGGAAACAGACAACACAGGAAAACTGAAAACTGAAACCAAGGAAATGACAACACAAGAAAGGTAAAGAAAAAGAAGACATAAAAAAAAAAATCACAGAAGAAAAATCAAAACATAAAGCACAGAAAGGGATAAAAAAAAATAAGTGAAAACAAAGAAAGAAAGCACAGAAACACGGAGCAAAAGAGGGAAGCCACTTACTGGTCAGCTCCCTCATGTATCTCCACCACCACTGAGACAAAGCAGCCTGGCCGGAACCCTCGGTCAAGAAGCAGGATGGCTGACGATGCCCCCTCACCCACCGCCAGCTCCTTGTGGGACACTCGAGCCTCCAGACGCAGCTGCAGGGAGGGCCAGAAAGTGAAGTTTAAGGCCATGTGAGGGAATGCTTGTGAATATGAGTGTAGCAAATGCCTCATCCTGGGTACTACACTTTAAGGCAGTGTTGCTCTATCTTTTCGGGTGGGGGACCAAATAAGAGGGTCAGTGTGTGATGAGGGCATCATATTGCCTTTAATGTGAATATGTGTAGTAATTAATCTATTGCACATCATCGTGCTCCCCATGGCAACATGCAACCTTTGTGACCACAAGAGATCAGCTGAATATAAATGTCAACAAGTGAGTCACACCAGAAAAATGAGTGAGGTTTGTCAGCCAGCATTCCTGACACTATGAATGTACCCCTAGACCACTTTCCTGGGCTAACTTGACACACCAGATATGGAATGGCCTACTCACCAGTATAATACCTAACTATAATATAAAGTTTACCCACAATTTTAATGATATGCCATAATAGCAATTATAATATATCTTATATTGCTGCATATCATTAAAATTAAATGTGAACAAATAGTATTATGACAGTGTATTAATAAGAAGGGTACTTGCTGAAGGCTACATTAAACTTCATTGAGGGCCACATGCCACCCTCAAACACAGGAGCACCCATAAGTGAAGGAGGATGTCTGTTTGGTATAATATATGTAGATACAAACAGGCAAAACATATGCAATGAATATTGCTTGGAATACCATATTTATTTTTTATTATCTTTTGAGGATCTCATTTTGTCTGGGATTATCTCATGTTTTGAGACATGAGTAATACTCAATATTGTGTGTAGGTATATTTTTGTTGTCATTATCTCTTGTTTTCAGGATATGATGTCCTTAGTGATTGTTTCTTAATTTGGTAAATACGTCAACTATACAAGATCTTGTTTTGACGACAGACAAACGTCGCATCCTGTTTTTGCTTCATACACAATATATAGTTAAGTGAGCAAGATTCAGTTTTGCACTTGTCTTGATATACAAATGTGTGCCATAAACACAGAGTAAAGTAAACAATCACAACATAAACACATGCAGTCAAAACTACACGTACTAAATCATGAAAAAAAAAAAAAATGTGTAACACATACTAGTGCAAACACATCAAAGATCTCTATGACAAAAACTTTGAAAAAAGTAAGTCATACACATAGCCATGCAGTGATTTCTGTACAAACACAATAAATTCATCTAATCATTTTCATTTGTCCATAATGGTGAAACGTCTTGTGCTTCAGATAAGACGTGAGGGAATATGTCCAAACGTGAGTGGGAATGCCAGTGTGTGCATGTGGCTGTCTTGTCTTGGCTAGCCTCCACTACCGGGCACACTGTCCTGGTATGCAATGGTAGATGACGCATTGCTTAGCCTCTCAAACAGTGAAAAAAAAACACATTTAAATAAGGATCATATCCCAATTATCAGATGAAAATTTTAAAATTGAAATTTAAAAAATTTTGTGATTAAAAGATTTCCTCCAAAATTACAGATGATTAAATAATTAAAAGTAGAAGAAGAATATTGATATAGAAAATATATCAATCAAAAAGAGTGTTTTCTTTTATTTTTTTTAGTAATTTCTTTTTATTTTATTTTATTTTTTTATTTTATTTTTTTTTTATTTTTTAGTAATTTTCTTTTAAGTTAAAAATGGCTATTTTTCTATGCAACACTCCTACGAACAATGGTTCTTCTTTAACCAATAATTAATGAATATCAAGACACGCTGGTAAGGGATATTTCATTTGGTGCACAAGGCAATTACAAGCTGCTTTGTCTCACACTACACAAAAATAAACAGGTAGGTGACAGAAACAGCTGGATAAGGCTGGGATAGGCTTCTGTCCTGCAGCTGAATCATATAAACTCATGATTTTAATGGTGATGATTTAAAAGACTACCTTTCTACAACATACAAGGGCTTTTTTTTTCCAATGCTCCTCATACAGTGGTTACTAAGGCTATGAGAGTGCTCAGAACCAAGAAATAGTCACCCTCTCTGACAGGGACGCAACGGAGGAGCACAAGGAAAGCAGGTAGCGAGCAAACATCTTGTGTTTAGAGTTCCCCTTTGCGACACTCTGACGACATCCCATTTTCCATTTGAGCTGTACATATGTAGACCAGTCAAATCATCTCATAAAAATACACGAGTTAATTCTGATTATATATACTAAAACTAAATGCACAGATAAAAAGATGTTAGCACAATGAGCCACTGAGAATATGAGAGTAATAAGATATAAATGAAAATTAAGGAAGAGAATGAACACGTCAGATGAGAACAGCAAATGAATACACAAATCTCTGGAATAAAAAGAGAAACACACAAGATAAGAATATGAAAAAGGAGAAAGATAACATAAAAATTTAAATACAAACATGAATTATGTGGGAGGAAGGGAGACACACAAGATAAGAATAATAAGAAATAAATTAAAGTTAGGAAGGAAAAAGAGAAACACAAAACAACACACCAAGAGCAGGTAGAAAACATGACAACACAGAGAGAAAATTATACATCTTGAATGAGAAAGAAACAAGTGAATGAAAAAGCAGAGAAGGAAAGTGGAGAAGGAAGCAGCAGATGGAAGAAAGAAGATAAGAGAGGAGGAAAATAAAAGAGAAGAGGAAAACAAGTCAACACACTCACCTCCTCCTCCGTAAGATACTTGTCATGGACATAAAGGTTTCCCTGCGTCGTCAGCCCCCACACAGCATACTGAGAGGGGCGCTTCTTGTGGCCTCGGAATGTCTTGCAAGCTGTGGAAGACACTGGTTTTAGAACACACACACACACACACACACACACACACACACACACACACACACACACACACACACACACACACATACTCAACACTAAGGACACAGTAAGAAATTGTACCAAAAAGAAAGAGCAAAGAAAGATGTGAGGAAATGTAGTTTTCCTGGCACAGCAATCAGTGGAATGAATTCAAGGTGGAAGTAGTATGTACAAGGAACATCCCCAACCTTCAGACCAAAATTGGAATTGTGTAAATATGGATACATGAAAATTTGAGCTTGATTCAAATCCTATACACACACACACACACACACACACACACACATATAATATCAAGGAAATAACATAAGACCATCCTAACAACAAACAAGAATAAGAGAAAAGAGAGACATCTTACAGAAGCACAATTTGTAATCACCTACAAAATCATAGAAATGTCACAGAAATAGTGTATAAAAGTGGCCAGACATCCCCACCCGAGGCAATGTGGTTGAGCCACTCCTCGGCCTCTGTCTCGGTGGAGAAGGAGAGAGTCTTGGGTTTGAGGGGGTAGTTTGGGTGATAGAGAGCCACCAGGGACCGGCCCACTGAGGAGTCCACACACATGGCCACCAGCAGGATGGAGCCAATGGAGATCTCTTCCTGATGAGGTACAGATGAATAAATAAATTTTTTTTTTGTTTTGAAACATAGACTTGAAACATTAAAACCTGAAACATGCTGACTTGTAGCATAATCATGACTAGGAACCTTCAAACATAATTAAACACAAGATGACCTACAACTAACAGATTTTTTAGCCACCAAAGCAGCAGGACTCACCACTGCCGGTGCAGAGAGAGAGTAGTGGAGCAGGAGTGTGGCGTCCTTCACCTGGGACCGACGTGACCCCACCATGACCAGCTCCACACTCGCTGGCACCCACTGCTTGCTTGCCCACCACCGGCACTGACCTGAGATGGCCCAGGAAGATCCCTCCACTGCCTCTTCATACCTGGCCATACAAGAGAATCTCATCACTCTTACTGTTTATGATGAGTCACCTCTTTAATGTCTTATACTACACAGGGGAGGTATCAGCTCAACTGTATTTTCTACCATACAGCCTAAAAAGTGATCACCAAGGTACTGTATCATTCACTCATACTGAGCTTCTTGGTAAATCATAATGGTCTGCATTTTATATAAGCAAACATAAAGTTCTACCTAGCAAAACACCACCAGAACAAATTCAAAGTTAGTCGTTCTTCCTCATCACTCTCACTATCAACATGCACATCTCTTCTTATTCTAAACATGCTAAAAAAGAAGAAAAGTATCACTATTTTCACCAAAGATCAACTCCCCACATGGAGCAGTTCAGAAGGCCAGACTGACTATAAGCTCTAGCTCTACAAAAGGTCCTGTTCTCCACACAAGCAGACACACAAAGGCAGAGTCAGCCACACACCCACTGAAGGGCTCGATCTGGTCCTCGTGCCGTTGACGTAGCCGCTGCAGCACACTGACTCTCCACGGTTCACTTGAGTGCACCGGGGATCCCTCACTTACAAACCTGGGGGCGTGAGGGTTTTGTTGGGACACTGAGCAACATTCCAGCTACTCACACACAGTAACACCTGAACTAACCATATATAGATATATTTATAGATCTATTTGTTTATACTGTATTCTAGCACTATTTTACTATCCTGCAACGAGATCTGGAAGAATATAAGTTATCTGTAACATATGTACTGCTGAAAATAATAACTTAAAAATAAAGAAAAAATTAACTTATTTCTAAAATCAGGGAATATTTGTATTGTTAATATGTGACCAGAGAATTGGCACAGTGTGCACATCGATACATTCTCATTCTATTTCTTCTACATATAACCTTCAGTTTTTATTATATTCACATTACTTGGTCTCTTCTTGCATATGTAAGGGAGTGCTTCTTAAAGTTCTGACAAAATCAATAAAGAAAACGAAGCCACAGTCCAGAGTGGCTCGTCGGCTAAAATGTTGTAGAACTCCCAATAAAAATCCAAATAAAAGTGGACTTTATTGTAAACCATATTTAGGCCACAGAAAAAATAATTGTTCACCACAACCACTGACAACACTGTACCCACTGAACACCATGAGAACCATAGAAACATAAGCATATACATGTCCTAACATACCCACACCAAAATAACAGCAGCTAGAGGGTAAAAATATTCTAGCAACTCATCAAATATCATTAAAATGTACCACAGTCCACCACCTCCTCCTCAAGACACTGTGTACTACAGAACAAGATAAATAACAATAAATAGACTACAGCTAAAAGAACAAAACTTCTACACAGCCTTAGGGAATGAGTTCAACAATATATTCACTCTCACAACCATTCTTGTGGACTGACTGATGTAGTGGCGACACCATTAAGCCAATCAGACAACAACCTATTGTGACCTTTGAGCAGGCTGCCTCTTTCCCATCAGATCTACCTCACCCTCCCTCTAACCACCACCACCACCTCAAAGAAGCAAGATGTTAAGAGTTCCTCATGAAAATATCTAAGACAAAAAAATCAAATAATAATAATAATAAATAAATAAATACAAATACAACTAACTATACAGCTAAAATACTAATTAACATGCTATAAGATCCTGTGTAATAATATATTGTACTTTGAGACCAAATAAACTACTAAAAGCAGTAACAATTTTGTGTATGCATATGATGAGAGTGTCCGTGTGTGTGTCTGAATGAAGAGTAGTAGCAGTGCATCCTCACCACTTGGGCATGTTGCTCGCCTTGATCCAGCAGCCACCGCCTGTTACCCACAGCCACAGGTGGTCATCCTCCACTTGCAGAAGATTAAACACTGGGCCTTCTTCTCTAAGCACCCCCATTTCTCCCCGCAGCGGCCCCAGAGACCCTTGGGAGCTGGTGCTGCTGGCATGCCTCAGCCTAGACTCACTCCACTCTTTGCTACTTGGTGGGAAGTACTGCTGCTCTGCTGACTTCTGAGCTGTGGAATCCTCCTGCTGACCTGGCTCCCCTGGTATGGCTTTCAAATCATTCACAGGACTGCTCTGGCTGGCCAAAAGGCTTGCCACATAGTCCCCTGCATGGTCTGACATGCCTGAGGACTCAAGGGAACTACAGTCCTCTGGGTATTTGATCTCAATAGAGGGGGAATCCACACTCTCAACCATGCTCTGGGGAGGACCAAGTGACTCATCTTGCAATGCACCATCTATTTTCTCTCCTCCTTCTGCTTTACCTGATATGTTCTCATCTTCTTGCTGCTCCTTCACTTTCCCCTCTTCCTCCTCCTCTGCACTGGCCTTCACTGACAGGCTAGCCAGGACCTTCTCAACACCCTCCAGGTTGATGTCCCCTGGTGCATCAGTATCAGGGCTGGTCACCTTGCCCACACCCGATACGTTGGACTGCGGGCTGGTGCTGGAGCTTTGGCCACTGTTGGATGGACTCTCACAGGTGCTAATGGGGAGGCTGATGGGCTTCCAGGTGCGGCCGGCAAGCTCCGATGGGGTGACACCTGTCCTCACCAGTACCAGGGTGTCTTCACTGCTCACACCCCACACCTGCACACACAAATATCACCTTTCACAAAGGTACACACATCCACATACATTAAATGGAAACACATACATAACAACACTTGAAAGAGGAGGGGGCGGAAACCTGATCACAATATACATAAATCAACTTGCAGACCGCTGCCACACCTTGAGGCAGCCCAAGCATAGGTACTACAGGAGGGTCTACATGCAGTCTTAGCTGCAACACACACACACCATTCCAAAAAGTTGTATATCCAAACAATACTCATGAATCTAAAGATGTGATGATTCTTAATTGAATAGTGGATCATTTCAAGCTTGAATCAACTGTGTAAAAACAAAAAGAGGTCAAATACAAACAAGCCCCCACCTGGTCATTGGGTCCCACAGACACACTGTTAAGACTGCCCACCATCAGGAGCCAGGAGGTGCCCATGATGCTGTTGTAGGAAGAGGCTGAGTCAGACCCCTCCAGCCCCCGCCTGAACCACACCCGATGGTCCCGTGTCACTGCCCACACCACCTGCACCCCCACTGCCACCTGCTGCAGCTGGCTACCCTCAGGGGGCTCCACCACCACCCAGTCATTCCCTGCAGGATGTAATACATGTTAAATGCCATAAAATAGTAAATGTTCCTTATCTTCCTCCTCCATATACAGGGTGTCCTATAAGTTTCCATACATATGGTATCACAAATGCCATTACAAGCATAAATCCAGATGTGTAAGAACATTCTTCAGCCGAGGAGGACACGCACTGAAATGTGTTTTCAACACAAAGGCAATCATGTAGAGCATATTATATAAATAAAAATGTTTTTCTATAATTCTATAATTTCTTATAATTTTTCCTATGTATGGAAACTCATGGGACACCCTGTAAATAAAATTTTTTTTGCCCATTAAAATTTAACATCATAGCAAACCTGAAAATGAAAAAAGAGAACTGTCAAATAGCACACTCACCCACTGGACAGTCCCTGTTGATTCCTGTCCTCACAATCACCTTCCCATCCCAGGTCACGGCCCACACTCGCCCAGACCGCCCAGCACACACCGACGTCACGTCCTTGTCCGGGGGCGTCGGTATGTGTGTCCAGCGGCAGCCTTCGGGGCACGAGCCATCCACTCCATCCCGCACCATCACCCGGTTCAATGCGGTGACAGCCCACACCATGAGGCGGTCTGGGTCCTCGCCCGGCACCTCCCCACCGCCCACGCTTACATCAATGAAGGGCTCCTCCGTGGCATCCTGGTGGATGGGTGGCACCGCTGACCACGTGTCCAGGGCAACATAGCGACGGTAACGCACCCACTTGCGCCGCCGCACACAAGAGTTCCAGCGTTTCTCGGCAGTGTAGGTGCGCGGGAAGTCTATGGCATATGTCCACCCCTGAGAGGAAAACAAGATTATGATGTAGTACTTAATTATTACTTGAGGTGAAGTGGTGGTTAAAAATTTCTTCCATGGCATTACAACAACTATGGTCATATGGCACCAGATAATAATATACATAAAATACTAGTTGTGTTAAAATGAAACATAAAAGTAACAAGGATGAGGTATAGTTAAAATTTAGAAGAGCAAAAGCCAAAAAAAAATAAAGAAATTAATTAATTAATCAAATAAGCAAATAAAAAGATAAATTATATATATATATATATATATATATATATATATATATATATATATATATATATATATATATATATATATATATATATATATATATATATATATATATATATATATATATATATATCAAGAAGGATGGAATTGGAATATACTAACTGCACGTGCAGGAGTACTAATAAATTATTACTTGAGGCATCTTGCATTAGGAGTGTTCAGATAACCTACCAAAGAAGGTGATTTTGATAGAGTAGGCACATTTGGTATAGTAGTATATATATACTCTCATGATGCCTCACTTGTTTCCTCTTTGAAAATGTTTATCCACCTTTGAAAAGATGACAAAACACTCACCTCCTTCTCCAGTGCCTGCCCCTCATGGGTGTAGTGCAGATGCCAGGGTGACTCCCAGGACCAGGCCAGGGTGGGCAGGGTGATGGTGCTGAGGACACGGCTTGTTAGGCCATCAGCACTAGAGAAGTTGGGGCGGTCAGAGGGGAGCAGTACCCCTGTGAAACCCTCTATGGGATTCCAACGCTGCAGGAGGAACAGGGATGTAGAGAGTGGCAGAGTGAAAGACAGTGAGATGGGCAATAAAAAGGTGTGTTAATTGTGTAAATAAGGTTACATAAAAGGAGAAAAGGAAAGAGAGGAAAGAACTTTGTTATTTGCTCCAATTCATAAGTGCAGTCCTTGTGTTTATAAAATGTCAAAAATAAATAAGTCAATTAATTACTTAATTAAATAATCAATAAATATAAAAACAAAATAACCTGAAAATATAAAAATGTCTTTAATAATAAAAATCTCAAATCTATAGTAGTTCCTCATAAACTATTTCTTTTTATTTTATCTAACTTTTCAGGAAGATCACACATTCATAAACTGAGATTCACCTGTACTTTGAATCACTAAGACCACAAATCACATCCACCCCACCTGGTTCTCGTAGCTCTCCTCACACACCCTGATGGGCACCGATGAGCCGTACACAAACACATACACCTGGTGGTCGCCCCCCAGCGCCCACAGGACAGACTCATGTGCTGACAGACGCTTGAACTCAATGCCCAGGTAGTCCAGCTCCCGCCAGCACGCCTCATCCGTGGAGAGGCCAAACACTCGGCCCAGGTTGTTGACGGCAAACAGCTGTGATGACGGCATCCTCTCTCATCCACCACGGCTGCTGCCGTCACCTCCCACCTGAAATATAAGGAAAAAATACTTAAAATAACAATCAATAACAATAAAAGAAAAAAATAAATACAGAGAAAGTAAATAATTATGATAATAATATGCTGCCTTAATAGAGTTTTTGTATATCTATTGTTCTACCCCCCCAGCAGGACTTGCAATATTGTGAGAGTGTGGCAGTACAGCTGAGCATCCCACCTGATTATATGAATAGGCAACTATGAACCACACTGCTGAATTATGAAAGAGTAGCCAACCAGGTGTGAGGCAGGTAATATACAATCGTGGCTACAAGTCATGCAACACCACACTCACATGCAGTGATTCACATTTTTCCATCAATCTGAGTCCCCTCATCTAAGAAACCATGAACTTCCTGTGTTTGTGAGGAGACTGTCAGCATTTCGGGAAACACTTCAAACCTTTTGTTTCACTCTAGATTACTTTTTAACTGTTTCTTTAAACTGATTTACATATAAATGAGGAATAAAAAAATAAAATAATAAAAATAAATTTTAAAATAATCATAAAAAATAACCCCCCCAAAAAAAGTGGTCTGGGTTTACAAAAAAAAAAAAAAATTTCTTTTCCAACCCAGCAAATCACAGTGGAAATAATAGCAGAAGTTGGCTTGATTTGTGACTGCTATTGTATACATGCAATCAAGGTCACTTATATGGTATTCAGCTCACACAACTACACACCTGCTACCCTCACCACCAGGAGCTGTGGGGGTGAGGGGAAGGAAGGAACACAGACCTACTAACACACCACCTTTGATATACTACACCATACAGTATCAAGAGAATGGACTTTGTCATGTGTGTAATTTGAGACTACTGACTGCTAAATTACTAAGCATTTCATACATCTACGAATATTCACTACACAATCACACACACAAAATTGCCCGATAAAAACTGCGTCCTATTTGATTTACTCAGGTGTTGGCTACCACAGCACAAGTGACCCTAACGAGGCAACCCTAATATTATGACGCAGGTAACCTTCAGAAAACCCCACAACACACACACGCACATACACCTAACCAAACACTGGACCCACCTCGAATGATAATTAAATTACATTAGTGTTTAATGGGGGAAAAAAAGGGCCTTATCTCCCAATAAATTATCAATGGAAATGAGTAAGCTAATATTTCTTCTATAACCCCCCCTCCCACTTATCTCTCCTTTCACCTCAAACTTGAATCCTTAGTGTTAAATGACATCCTAATCCTACACACAACCCTGAGGACGAGTCAGATACCCCTCACCATCAAGGACACACCTGATCAACTGACGAGGACTCACTCAGCTGATCGTCAAGCACACTCACCTACACACACACCTAACCCCACCCATCAAATCCCTACTCTGGTGTGCTTTAGGAGACGACTTGTGTTGTTTTACCAGATAAGTGCGCGGAGAGGACGTCTCGTGATCCACCTTCTGCCAGTGCCCCGCGGAGACTGACTGGCAGTCCAGACCGTTGATACGAGTCACTCCGATGATGGTGTTGGTGCAGCAAATGATTTACTACTCTTCCATTCACAGTTTCACACCGGGTTATGTTGCGCTCTCAGCTGTTATCCCTGGGCGTAAACACCTTTAACCTGTTCAACCTGCTGGCGATGGGGGGCGTCTAACCCTCACTTCAACCTACAGTCATCCGCCTCACTTGCGCCTTCCTAAAGAAGTCAGGACTGTTACCTGGCCTGTGATTACTGCACAGGATGTTGTTGTACCAAATCTCTCCTTGATCCAAATTTCTCCCGGAAGAAATTTGGACCCGGGAGAGACACGAGACACGTCAGAAATACTTCATATTGCCTCTTCTCCCTCTTCCCCCTACGATCTTGGGGATTCGTCGGGAAGCGGGGTTTATGAGCGGGGAACATGAAAATGGTCATTTTAAGGTACTTGAATGGACATGATAGCTTAAAAGAAGGCAATCCTAACCAAACTTGACCTAACTCAACCTAATCAAACTTACACGCATCACCTAACAAAAATTATCTATTTCCAGGAAACTTAATTTGCGATGAAAACTTAAAAAAAAAATAAATAAATAAGTTTCTCAGTATTCATAAAGGTAATAAAAAAAATAAATAAATACTCCTAAATATGTAACGCGTTATGGTCCTTCCCTAAAATAATATTGGTTAAATTATATTAGTAAGCCTTTTGAGGGTCCAGAGGGGGCAACCCCCTAGTTAGGAATTTTAGTAATACCAAGTCTTACTAAACTAGCCTAATCAAACCTTGGTCAGTACATAACCACCTACTCGGTGTTCAGTAACACCATAACCTTAAAATATTGGGATTATTTCCATAAATCTTTGGAAAATTCAATAGAATTACCAAAAGTTTTATGAAAAAAATTCCCCAACACAATCACCTAGCCAGGGGGCTCGTTTCCCTCGTAAAATATGTTAGTTAAGTAAGGATAGCTTAGTTACATGTTAGGTTATGTACAATGAGTTTTTAAGTCAGTGCTTCAAAAAGAAAGACAGACCTGAGTTCACTGTTGAAATAGGAGACACAGAGGAGTGGACTCTTGGTTAAATGATTTTTTTACCCAAGATCCTTGAGAGTTTGTTTGACACTCAGTTCTAGAACCTCACTAAGAACTAGGCATTTCGTACCTGTCTCACAATACGTAGATAATACTTCTCTTCACTCTGAATTTTAAAATTATACACATCTAATTTAGTCTTTCCTGCCTGCATCCGTCATGAAGCAATCAGTAACTAGTAGTAATAGTATTGTCCACATTCTCATTTTCATCTAGTAGGAAAAGGAATAATATTTGTGAGTGTTGCTTTCCTTTGGTCATGTCTTTGGTCCATCCATATCATATTAAAGAAATCTTTACCAAGTGAAAAATTACCTGTGGACTGGAAAATATCCAGTTATATTCTTTTGTCCTAGAAAATGGTCTGAACATGTTCCCTTCATCTGCAACCAATCTGTTGCAAAATAATGCAGACTTGAAAAAAAAGAACATGGATTAACTCTAACCCTATCATATCAGGTTTGGATATTCCCAGAGCTAATTATTCATGAATAACTTTTACATCTACAACAAAAATAATATTAAGGAAATGAAAGAAACCAAGAAACAGGATCACATGTTTATGGACAGAAAATATATTCTTACACTGTACATCAAAACATTTATGTTGCGTCATGCAGGGAACAGACATTTAAGTAAATATCGTCAGAGCGTCCTGCCTCGTCACTAGCCGAACGCCACGTATCACAGAAGCACACACATCTTAGTATAAATGCACATCCCCCCATCCTCCCCTCACCCCCCACCCACCCAGAAGATCAGTGTGAATATAAGCAGTCTGTATCTGAAAGCGTTTGTCCCTACCTCTCACTCGCTCCCTTCCTGAACCACAATGGAATGGCCACTAGTACTACATATAATCTTTTGTTGGGTTTATATTATTTCTTTAGGTATGTATATATTTTCCCCCAACACTGTCAGTTCCCAGCCCCTCACATCCCCTGTACTAAAGCTATAATGTTTGTGAAATATACTATTGTCCAAGATTTAGGTACATATCACTTATGACATTCTCACATGCTCTCTCTCTCTCTCTCTCTCTCTCTGAAAATATATAAAGTTTCCATCAAGTTTTGTCAATGCTTATTACCTTCATTCCTTTCCAAAATAAATAACAAAAATGAATAAGGTGCATACATGAAATTACAAAAACACATTCATAAAACATACATGTCATCGACTGCTTCACTGTACGTATATCTTGCCACTGCTTCACCAGGACTGGACAGAAACCACACATGTCATCTCACACATCTCATCCAACTGCCACACTGCCACCCTTCACATTATTCCCCTTCTTTGGTCCAGAGAAGCAATTAGGGCCTGGACAGCACCCACTACTGCCTTCTTTGACTTCTACACACACCTACCTCACATCACAAATGGTAAATGTACATATGAGCAGAGCTGGCCACCTTTACAATCACTTCTGTAATCTGCTACATTCAAGTCTTCATAAAGTTAGCTATTGCCAGTTTGAATAGCATAAATGAAGACAGAATTGTTGTGGAGCGGTAACTAGAGATCCTTTTCAGTCCACTGAATGAGAAAAAATATCCTAAACTTGACAAAAGCATCAGGTAATATTCAGTGTGAAATGAAACTGATGCTATACCACTGGAAGGAATAAAGATGTTGAGTTTACATTTTCCTTAAGTTGGTTTGTGTTTGTGGATTAATACTTGCAGAAAAGTATCTATGTTTGTGGTGGCCAGCTCTGCATACATACAAGTACATGTAGGTGGCTGCTCTCTACCTGGGGACTGGGTGCTATCACAAGAACATGTGAAAACACTGAAGTATAATTCTGTACAGTACCCTAAGTGTCATAACACATATATAACTTAAATGTCATGTCTACTTCTGTATTTGTATTTGTCCTAAACACATCAATGTTTACAACAGATGGATAGGAAAAGGTTCACCCGTGTCTGGAAGTTGAGGGAAAAGCATACAAGATTATTAAAAATACATGTATAATTAGTGTATTGGGGAAGAAATATGCACAAAAGATATGGCTTGATTAAGCTGACTAAAATGAGAATGCCCTCGATACTGTTGTTATTTTGTTATGCTTCCTGATCTTGCACATTTTACTTCACAAACTAATCTATCAAGCTTATTGTCAAAGCTAAAAGAAAACCTCATCATGAAAAGCATGAGTCTATGTATTTAATTACCCCAAAAGTGAGGAAGACCATGTACGTGATATCACTGTATAGCTAATATCTACACAATCATGACTAAGGTTTGTGCTGCAAGGTGAAGGCACCCTTGCAGTAATGCATTTTGGTCTAAACCTCTCTAACTTTCCAAATATCTGGGATGTCCAGCTCTTACTAAATTTGACACGCTTTGCATCTGAAATTCATCACAGAAATTTCTAATGTTGTGCAAGATGACTTTAAAAATGGAAGATCATGTTTCAGTAAAAATTAGTGGCCAAGACAAAAAAAAAATGTTTCAAGGTATTCTCCATTTGCCTTTCTGACACCAATGAGTTGCTGATAAGAGGTTACCACTGTGAATAAGCATTTAGTTCCATCTCATCAGTGTAAGTAAGGTCACCCCTGAAGGCAGGAAAATAATAAATAAAATAAAACAGAACCTTAAGTAGTTCAGCATCAGTTAACACATATCACCACTCACTGCTGCTGCCACCATCATTATGACACCATTTCACTACTGCTGCCAATAACAGGTCAACTTCAGTGGTCAGCTTTAACAGCTTGCACACACTGTGGACATCTTCATTTCTATACAGGGAAATACTTCTGCAGTCTTCCAAATGTTGGGTGGAATGCATGTCAAGATTTCAACATAAAAAAAGAAGAGAGTTAATGCAAGTGAGAGTCCTGACCCAAGCTAATTCTTTATGGCCAAAAACTCTTTAGTGTACAACAATTCTGAATATAAGACAACCTGTGCAAGACTTTCACTGGCATGATCTTAATTCTATGAATTCAGACTAGCAAGACAACCTGCTGGCACTGATTCTTTAGTAATGCCTGACACTGATTGTTTATATACACACATCAAACACAACATTGACTTCTTGAGGCGTTCCTCTGGGCCTGACACTTTGTGGCTTCTTGGTGATATAACCAGCACACACACAACACTGATGTCCAGGCATACACTAAGGGCTGGCTAGTGCTGACTGAGGGACACACACACAAGTGTTTTAAGTTCCAGAGGATCACTCAGCATCAGAGATTCCTGGTAACCTATAATTATGTATTTTTGGCATATTGACAACACTTCATGTCTGAAGTGAGGTAGCAGTTGTATGGTAGACTTCAAGAAAAAAATTATCATTGTCACTTGTAAAAGTTTCATTCCCCATTCCTGCACTATCACCACACTCCCCATTTCCATACAAAACAAGGTAGAGGTCCTGACTTGGAAACTAAAACTAAGGAAGTGCCACATGATCACACACCAATCACTCCCTTGGAGACAGTCTTGTTCCTGCAGCTTCCATCACTTCTTTAATGGTCATGATATTTCTTTCAAGAACACTAATCTACTTTGTTTCAATCAGGTTGAAGCTTTCATCCCTAGGAGATCCCTATTACTAGCTATACATTAGACACACTGTCTTCCTCCATCAAGCACTCAGCTCCAATGCCTTCATCAATGCTGATTTCTCTGTTGGCACGACTCTTGTTTGCCTCCCCGCTGTCCACACTTCCCCGACCTGAGTCAGAAATCTCCGGACACTCCAAGATGCCGGTGTCCTCAGGGATGGCCATCACTTTCCGGGCAGAAGCAGAGCCTCTCCTTTGAGAACGATCACGGGCGAGTTCACCAAACTGGGTCTCTCTCACGAGTGGCGACAGGAAATTTTTAGTCTTTGGTGAGGGCGAGACTCCCTTCTTCAACAGTAACAAGCTTTCCTGACAGCTGTCACCAGAGCTAGTCAGCTTTTCAAGGCTGTGTGAACGCCACATTGGCAGCCTCCGGTTGTACCGTGCCCGCAGGAGTTGTGGAGAGAGGGGCAGTATGGGCAGCTTTCTCGACACACTAAGAGAAGTCCTGCTCACACTGCTACTGTTACTACTGCTACTGCCCCTTCTGCTGCCACCACCACCACCACCACACATGTTGCTGCTGTGCACCACCGCTCTGGTGATGAATGGGTCCTCGCACACTGTGTCCAGAATGCTTGGTGCTGACACTCTCCGGGCTGGCCGCTGCGGCTGTGGAGGTGGCACTGTGCCCTCCAGGTCAGAGTCAGTGTCATCTGTGCTGCCCATCACTGCCCCTACAAGGACACAAAACATTTAATAAAAGAATCTTCCTTTTGTTTTGTCTGCCCTAAAACTGTGTAAGGGTGGCCAAGTTCTAACACACCTGCTCATCTTGCTCCTACATCCTCCACACACCCTGTGCAACTAACAACACAAATCTATCTTGTCAGGAAGCCTTCTTGATTACAGAATTATTATCCCTCCATAAAAGAAGTTTTAAAATCTCAACCTCTGTATCGCAAGATATACAATGAGGTAGTTTTGGCAACTTACTTCCGACACAATGTTTAGTATTAACACTGTTAATAATGTCTACAGTAAACACATTTCAAAGGTAAAACAAATAATTCAGACCTACCAGGTAAGAATCTATTTTCAAACTGAATTATGAAAATAAATAATAATAAAACATCATAACTAATCTACAGTAGTATTAGATACATCCACATAACAACACTGTACAAATCATTTCCATCAGTTAATGCGTACTGTTCCTCATCATGTCATGCAACAGAATAACGTGATCATCTACTACACGACTCAGGACAATTATTCTACCACATGGAGCATTTCCTTGTAAACAACGAAGGAGTGTTAACATCTGTAGCGGAGAGATTACATCTTGCTCTGCAGCTCACCATACATATATTTTAGATTGCATTGTAATTAGATAATCATGTAAGGATAAATATACAATATTACCACCACCATCACAACAACAAGAACACAGGAGTGGAATGTGTTCTGAAATATGTTGCTGTGAGTGGCTGGTGGTGGTAGTGACCTAAGGACATCACAGAGAGGGGGAAAACAAAGAACTGGGTGATGTGTGAGGAATGTGCAATTGTCAAACCTGCCGAGAGACACCAGAGAAAGCAAAGTGACAAGGACTGTTCTGGCACGATGACAATCTGCAGATGCACGGGGAGGAAACAGAATCAAGACACAGACTCTGGAAACGACAGTTTGTTTTAGTGACAGCCTTCCAGCAAACTCAAGCCAGACAGGATGAGGTCAATGCAATGTGGGGGAGTACAGTCATGCACTGGCGAGATCAACACAGTAAGCTGGAGATGTTGAGAAACAGATATGTGATGGGGGCTCAGGCAGCACAAGTGACTACAAACCAGGCACTAGTGAGAAAACACCTGACATACCTGACTCCACTTCCCGTTTAGCAAGTGCTGGAGAAGGTTCATACAAACAGCAATCTGCAAGAGGATGTTACGTTCTGAACTTCCTCAAAAACTGGCCTCAGCGAGCTCCTGGGCAGTGAACTGTCTCCCGTGACTCATGACTGAGGTTATATACAGAGTGAAGAAAGAGACTGCTCCAAACTCATGCATAAAACAGACCTTTATATCCCAGGATGTGAGGAGAGCCAAGCTAGCAAACAAGAGGAGAGGTCTTAGGTTCTGGGAATGCAGAGTGCAAAGGTACAGCTGCAAATAAGGCAAAAGAAGGTGTCTTCAGCTTGGCACACACCACAGGAACCTTGAAGTCCAATGGTTATGTTCTGATTACTTAATGTCAACCACAGGTAGACATTCAAAGTCCTTCAGTCTTGAGCTCATTCTCAAATACTTTGTTCTCTCCAAATGACTTTAGAAATTTAAGGCCAAAGAGATGACCTATCTGATTTTCAGTTTTCTTTCCCATTAATGTTGCAAAATTTTTAAACTATTACTAGAATCATGAAAAACATTCCTGAAACACACAAACAATTTCCATGGCACCCTGTTAAAGCAGCTGAGGTGGCAAAACATTTTCAGACTACAGATCTGAGACAAATCAGTGTGACCAATTTACACATGAGCAAGTAAAGATTCAGCTTGTGCCACAAACTGATTGATTTTGGCATCTCTGTTTTGTGAAAGCCATAAAGACATTCCAAGCACCTGAACCTCACACACATTACTACCAAGACAGCAATTAATGTTTTTAGCCCAGCACCAAATGGGTTTGAGGAATGTGTTGAAGATAAATGATGATTATGTGATGCATCACAACCAAAGCAACCAACCCACATCTAGATTACCTCAGATTTAAGCAAGTTTTGCTATTTGTCTGAATTTTCTTGTTAAAACCAGTGTTAAAAAGTGTTTTCCCTATTACTCATGTGGGACCTAAAGTTGTATATAGTAAAAGTCATGAAGAATATGTTTTTTTATGAGTAGGAGAACTGCCTCTATCAAACAAATGACAACATTTACCTGAGTCTTGTGACGGCTTCCTGGCACTGAAGTTGTAGCCTCGCAGAGGAAGCCCCTCACACTCAGTGAGCTGCAAGAGTGGGGGTAGGGGAGTCAAGGTGCCCGATATGGTCTTGATAGGAACTGGGATGCACCCTTTGTTGAGGGTGTTTGCAGCAAGAACCTCCTGCTGCTGCTGCTGCTCATCACTGTCCCGTTGGCGGAGAGATGAGAAGTCCAGGACACTTCCTGCACAATAAAGAAGTGTTGTTGATGACATAGAACACCTGATATTAGTATTCCTTCTAGCAACAAAATAAGACCTCAGAAGTAACTTTGAAATAAAAAAATCAAAATATGCACTCTTGCACAGAAAATAATTACATCTCTACAAGAGTGAAATGAAGATGATAACAATAAATAAGAGGATAATAAGCAGATTTGATGCACTAAGAAACAGTTGGGGAAAGGGATGTTGCTAGCAAAGAAAAGAGAGAGAGAGAGAGAGAGAGAGAGAGAGAGAGAGAGAGAGAGAGAGAGAGAGAGAGAGAGAGAGAGAGAGAGAGAGAGAGAGAGAGAGAGAGAGAGAGAGAGAGAGAGAGAGAGAGAGAGAGAGAGAGAGAGAGAGAGAGAGAGAGAGAGAGAGAGAGAGAGAGAGTGTACTGCCAGAAGAAGGAAGAGAAAGACCTATATACTTACCTGTGGGACACAAAAGTAAGGAGTAACTCACCTGTGTTAGAGTTGAGGGTGGAGGCATGGCGGTGGCAGCTCCTCCTGCGTGCCCGGCTGCTGCTGGGACACACGCATGCCAGCACCTCCTTCCTGATGCTGCGGTTGTACAGGCCATACACAATTGGGTAGAACACGCTGGCAGTGAACAGGAGCAGCGTGGAGGTGACCTGTGGGAGTATGGGTTGATTAGACTGAACTAATTACACAGCTGACTGATTGGTGAACAGACACATATTAGTTCAACACCTGACTAAATAACTGAAATAACTGACTGGCTGCTGACTAACTGACTATATTAACTGATGAATTACATCATAAGCCATGCAATGACTCACAGTGGCCCAATGAGGAATGAGATCAGTCCGCTGCGGCCCCAGCACCGCCTCCACCACTGCCAGGGCCGTGTAGGGTGCCCAGGAGAACACGTGTGTTCCAACCACCACACACACTGTCCTGCAGCAACACCACCACCATAAGTGTGATTAATGAGTTGACATTATTCATTACTTTAATGAAAAATGGCTAGGTCAACACACAAGAGAGAGAAAACCATCATGTTGTACCTGAAGCCTTTGGCAGGTGATGCCTCCCAGCTCCAGGAGGGCTTGCGGCCACCAATGCTCAGCTTCTTCCTGATAGTGGATGGCCGCATGGAGATGTTGCTCTGTGCTCGGCGGAGGCATGGCCGCACCAGCTGAGACCGCTGCTGCTGGCCCAAGGAGGAGGAGTGTTAGCAATGATATCGGTGATCTTCTGTAGCAAAGTAATCTTAGCATGAAAATACACTATACTGTGAGTGGGGAAAGGAGGAAAAGAAATCCTGACTAAAGCAGGAGTACAGCAATACATTCCTTAACATTGTGGTTAGACTTCAGAGTGAATGCAGAGATCTGCAGTCAAACATTAGAGAATATAGTACTCTTACTTCAGCCTGAGCTTCCTTTCTGCCTTCCCCACTGGTTTATTTAATCTTAGCCACAGTGCATTATATGCAATCTCTTGCATACAGTAAAAGGTACAGCTTGCCAAATAAAAGAACAGCAGGCCATTACTTTCAGTTAATGCAGCAGACAGCAACATAAATATAGTTGTGCTTATATCTACAGTCTCTGAGAGAAATGAGCCATTAATGAGGCCACTAAACACAAATCAGGGTAATGACACATAATGGCAGCTTTCACTACAGCATTCCAGGGCAAGCAGAGCAGGCTGCAGCACTCACTCACATCAAGGCAACAAGGCAGAGAAAACAAAACTGCACTGACAAGACCCTCCCCACCTCACCTCTGCTGCACCAAGTATCTATAACAAGTGCATGGAAGTGAAGGATCTCTACACTACACTCCACTATGTTGGCCAAACACTTCAAGACCAGCAACACTAAGTGGAACATCCATCCATCAGAGTTGTACTGAGTTTTTTTTTTCTTTCCAGCATTCACAAGTTGTGATGTGTCTTCATTTTTTTATTTATTTATTAATACATTCTTTTTGCAAGATGCTTTCAATGCTTCAAAAAATCATGTTACTAGTGAGGATGATCATTCTAATTTTGTGGCCAAATGATCATGCAAATGGTTGGCAGGGAGAAAAAAAATAGAAGTCATTTATCCCTTTTGCAGTCTTAGTATGAATCAATAGACTAATTAAAAACATGTTACTAGTCCTGCATTGAATTTTTACACAAGGTTTTGATATCTTAAAAGAGATACAAGTGTCAATCATAAATAAAGACTCAGTAAAAGTATAAATATGATGCTTTCAATTCCTCTCACAGTTGCTGTATCCAACAATGATAATAAATTGCTTTCTTACAATATACATTTACACCAGAAATCTTTACACCAGATTTCTGAGTCAAGGATTTATTGCAATATCATCACTATTATCAATCATTGTCATTCCTTTCTCTACAATGAACAGCAAGAGCTCACACATACTCCTTCTCCATCTAAACACCAAGTTTCATTTCCACACAAGGCTGACTGAAAGCAAAGCACAGAAAGTCTTCAGTTAACAAACACTTATCACTTACTATGTGCATAAATCACTCTGCAGTAGATTAGTTTACAGTAAAACAAGAGTAACACAGGAACAAATGCATCACAAACAACAATAACAACAACAACAACAACAACAACAACAACAACAATAACAACAACAAGAGCAAGAGTTGTTCAAGCTACTGACATTCTCTCCCTGACTCACTTGACTGAATGACAGTGAACGGCCACATTCTGCCAGCCTCCTTTTTGGCACCAGAGTGGCACCACCGACCTCAGTGACCTGCAAGAAGTGGCACCCTCACCACTTGTACTCACACACACACACACACACACACACACACACACACACACACACACACACACACACACACACACACACACACACACACATACACACACACACACAAACACAAACAGACAATCACTCACCCTATTTACTCCATTTACACTACGGCTTCGATTAGGAATTATTGGGCCTCCCTTCGGAACCTCCAAACCAGACACCAGCAGTGTGGGAACCGGCAAGGATGGGGCATCTGGGCCATTCCCAGGTGCCTTCAGCCCTGCATCTGGCCCCCTGCCATTCCCCATCATGTGTCCATTTGCCCTGGGGAGGCTCAGTTCGTGTGGCAGTGTGGTGCCATTTCCTTGGGGCACTTCCAGGCTGGTACTGCTGGGTGGTGCCGGGACCTCCACACACACAGAGGAGGCATCTGGGGTGATGGTGGAGCCCCTAGAGCCCAGCACAGTGCCAACGTGTATACGACGACATTTGTTTCTTGCAACCTGTTAAAAGGATAAAAAAAAAAAACTGTAATATATAGACAACATCTACATATTGCACAGTCATGTCCCCTATGACGAGGCAAAACAGGCTGACCTCACACTTGCTACACGTGGCAGGCACGCAAGAACACCACCACTGTATTCCTTTGTGTTGTAAAAGGGAGCTATGCATGTTAATGGGATGGAGGAAGGTCAGTGGGGCCACTACATCTTTACTTTTATTCCTGCCATCTAAAGGGAATATCAGGTTGATATAGTGATAAAGTTATTACTGCTATTAATTGTTTAAGAGAAGATAAACAAAATCATCTAATTCCTACAAAATAAAGTAGGTACCTTACTGACTGAAAGACAAAAAAATCACACTTTTTTCAACAATTGCACAACTCCCTACCTTCCTCATCCCACACCCCAACATCTGCCATCACAACACAGCCCCCTCCTTTCACACCCCACACTGTGCTGCCATCACAAAGCCATATTTCCTTTCCATGCCACACACTGAACTACCCAACACATACAAGTCTTTTAACCTTTTCCTTTCCTTCTGTACCTCCCTCCTCTAGATTCTTGATCTCTAGATCCATTCCTTTGTGACCAATCTTTCTCCCCAAACCACTCTCTTCATTTTACCAAACCTTTTTTTATATATTAGATACACATTCCCTTCTTTCTCACTCACCTCTCCCTTCCCCAGACCTCTTTCAATACTACAATGTAGCAAACTTTTTTTTTCTTCTTTCCTATTCTACCCTGCCCCAACACTGCCCTTCAAACCTGACCCAGCTTCCCTTCCTCCCTAGCCACACTGCCCTCCTGGTTCATTTCACCCACCTGTAGAATGAAGTAGTAGCAGATGAGCATGATGACAATAGGTACAACGAACACACTCAGCACCCAGATGCTTGTGTAGGAAGGGGAGCTGTCCCACGCCACCCCACACCGCCCCTCTGGCCCGTGATGCTCATACCTGAAGGAGACACAGAAGGGGTGAATGCCTGCTGCAGAATATGATTGACTGATTTATTGACTGATTGACTGAATAGCACCACCAGCTTAACAGTGTTATATAAGAAAAGAACAAGAACATAAAACTAAAAAAAAGAAACTACTACTATTCACACTACAACTACAACTACTATAATTCCTACTGAAGTGACCAGAAGTACAAAGGCCCTAAGATGATCTAGGCACTTGATGATAATAGTGGTTCCAATGTCCAAGGTGCCTCTCTCTTCTGGCAAAAGGTTCAGTCCTCTAGCACAACAAAAGTCTCTCATGGCTAAAGATTTCTCTCACCTTCAGACCAATATCTCTGTACTTCTATGAATGGTTTGACTACTACTACTACTACTACTACTACTACTACTACTAATAATAATAATAATAATAATGATGATGATACTAAAAAAAAGAGAGAGAGAGAGAGAGAGAGAGAGAGAGAGAGAGAGAGAGAGAGAGAGAGAGAGAGAGAGAGAGAGAGAGAGAGAGAGAGAGAGAGAGAGAAGAGAGAGAGAGAGAGAGAGAGAGAGAGAGAGAGAGAGAGAGAGAGAGAGAGAGTTAAAAAATCCCAGGCTAGCAATGGCATGGACTCCTTTCATGGCTCTAAAAACTCTACCAATCCCTCCTTAATCTAATCCCTCCTCTTAGTCTGCCTGGCACACTCTCACAACCCCCTCCCTCCTCCTTCATCCTGGAGAGAGAGAGAGAGAGAGAGAGAGAGAGAGAGAGAGAGAGAGAGAGAGAGAGAGAGAGAGAGAGAGAGAGAGAGAGAGAGAGAGAGAGAGAGAGAGAGAGAGAGAGAGAGAGAGAGAGAGAGAGAGAGAGAGAGAGAGAGAGAGAGAGGAGAGAGAGAGAGAGGAGAGAGAGAGAGAGAGAGAGTAAAAAAAGAGCATTATCCTAATCCATCCATCTGACTCAGTAAAGAAAGGATAAGAGGGAAGGGTAAGAAAAAAAGAGAACAAGAAGAAATAGAGAGAAGATAAAGAGTGTGAGTGTGTGCTAACCTTGTCCAACCCATGTGTGAAGAAAGGGTAATAAAAAGAGAAGAGAGGCAGAGAGGGAGAAAGAGATAAGAATAATGATATGTAAGGCAGGGGAAAGGAGGAAGGGAGAAGAGTAAAGGGAAGATAATAAGTAACAAGACAAGGCAGGATGAGATGAGAGGTAAGGAGAGAAGAGGCAAGGAAAGGAGAGGAGGAGGTGGAGGAGGAAGAAGAGAAAAGGCAAAAGATGAGAAGAGGAAAGCAAAGAAGAGGAAAGAAGAAGAGAAGAATGGAAATGTAACACAGTAGGGATGAGATGAGATAGGAGAGGAGATGAAGAGAAGAGAAGAGAAGAGAAGAGAAGAGAAGAGAAGAGAAGAGAAGAGAAGAGAAGAGATGCAATTAGAAGAGAGAAGAGAAGACTTGAATAACAAAGATAAGTAAATATTGATGCCCATCCCAGGAACAAGGGCAGGGCAGGGAAGGGAAGGGAAGGGAAGGGAAGGGATGGGAAGGGTTGGGTTGGGCTGGGCTGGGCTGAGAGGATGATAAATGAGGAGACAATTCAACATAACAAACAGGAAGGGTGAGGAGGAGGAGACACAGAAAGAAAATGAAGAAGGAAGCAAAGGATGATAAAAGGAGGGAACTGTAAAGGGGAGGAGAAGAAAGAGAAGACACAGTAAGAAATATGCACATGAGAAAATAAGAAAGGAACAGAAAGGAGAGAGGAAAGGAGAGATAATACAAGACAGAAAGAGAGAGACAGAGAAAGTAGCAGAAAAGGAATGAAATAAGAGAATAAGAATAGGCACAAATAAAAGACAAGACTGTGGAGAAGGTAAAGAAAGGAAGGAGTAAGGGATAAAAGCATACTAAAGAAGGGAAGAGGAGAAGGGAGAAGACAGAGAGAGTGAGAGAGCAACAAATTAACCTTAATCAGGGAATAAAAGGTAATAGGACATACTTACAGATAACAAAAGAAAAAAGGGAGAACTGAGAAAGAATGAGGACAAAATGGAGACAAGGGAATGAAATTAGAGACCAATAAGGGAAAAGAAGAAAAAAAAAACTAACAGCTAAAATAAAACTAAGGATAAGGGAAGAAGAGAAAGAGGAAAAAAGAAGAGGCAGAGAGAGTAATGAGAGGAAGAGGAAGGGATGGAGTAAGTGAGCGAGCATACAAGTGAGTGACTGACTAACCTTGCCCATCCCAGCAGTGGAGGCAGGGCGGTGAGGGCAGCCTGGACCCAGCACCCACGCCAGCAGCACCAGACACCTGTTCCCGGTCACTGTCACACCATACACCATGGGCCGCACAATGGCCAGATACCTGTAAAATGGTGATGGTGATAAGTGGGGGTGTGATGTGTGATGGTGGTGGTGGTGATAGTGATGAAGGTAGTAATCTGTAAGTGGTAATGATGATGGTGTTGATGATTGTGAGGGACTGGAAGTGGCTGAAATAATGAAGCTATAGGGTAATGAGAGAAATGGAGATAATTAACTAATCAGCAAGCACAATTTTGCTAACAATGAAATAAAATAAGCAAGAAAACTAATTCAACAAACTTATTATCAACATACAACCAGATTAACAGAAACTTTAACTGAAGTATGCAAGCAACAAAGAAACAAACCAGTAAGTAACAACACACACACACACACACACACACACACACACACACACACACACACACACACACACACACACACACACACACACACACTCACACACCTTTACCTGTACAAGACTATCACCTGGCGTAGCTAAGAGGTGACCTTGCCACCCCCCCCATCCCTAACTGGTATCCTAACTCCTACTGCCTACCCCCTTTACCTTACCTCACCCCTCCTCCTCACCTTAAACGGTACATACCTCTCTCTCTCCTCTCTCTCTCTCTCTCTCTCTCTCTCTCTCTCTCTCTCTCTCTCTCTCTCTCCCAATGCAATATTTATAACTTTGGATTCAAATAAAAAAGGGATTTGTATGTAATAATAATAATAATAATAATAATAATAATAATAATAATAATAATAATAATAATAATAATAATAATGATAATAATAATAATAATAATAAATACTTTCTATATGCATAATCAGAATGAATAATGAAGATATCTAAATGATAAAAAATAACACAAACTGAATAATGAATAAATAAAAACAATAATAATGATAATAATGACTAATGCAATTGTTAATCAATAACAAATGAATATATGAATAATTCCCTCATTTATCAGCATTATCATCAACAGAGAGAGAGAGAGAGAGAGAGAGAGAGAGAGAGAGAGAGAGAGAGAGAGAGAGAGAGAGAGAGAGAGACTCCCTTCCCATTTTCAACCAAAACAATAGGCAGCCATAACTCAATGCTACGGCCATGAAAAGATAATCAGACGCCGGTGTGAGTGAATAGCAAGGCCGGGAGGACAGGAAAGATGCACCGGGAAGTGGGGAGTGGGCAGAGGCGAGGGCGGGAACGAAATGGCTTTTTTTTTTTTTTTTTTTTTTTGTGAAGACTCGATTTTTTTTTTTTTTGTGTGTGTGTGTGTGTTACGTTTGTCTGGAGGTCCTGTCGGGTACTACGTCACAGCCCAGTATAGTCTGTCTGTCTGTGTCTGTGTGTGTGTGTGTGTGTGTGTGTGTGTGTGTGTGTGTGTGTGTGTGTGTGTAGAAAGTTTGAAGAAAATGGTAAGATAAACCTCACTCGCTCCAACTTGCATCATGATTACTACTAACTTACAAAGCGATTTATTCATGTGAGAAGAACGTCTCTCTCTATCTCTCTCTCTCTCTCTCTCTCTCTCTCTCTATACACAGCACATAACTCCACCGCCACCATTTTATACCCTTCCCCACATGCACAATAAAAGTCATAGATTATAGCTACACCGCCTTTGTAATTCCCTTCTTTCATAGTGTAGACATTATACTCTCCTCTATTACAATAGTTAGTGCAGAGAAGTGAAGCTAAACGTAGTGGGAAACCCTTGTTTAGAATCTCTCTCTCTCTCTCTCTCTCTCTCTCTTTAGGGTTTGTAGAAATAGCCTTGGTTTACTAATTTCGAGGCACTATTTATATTTAGACAAAATGTGATGCTTTTTATTTGTATGTGAAGGAATTAACAGTAAAAAGTAATGAACCGAATTTAGCTAAATCTAACTCTTGGATGAAAACGCCAATGTTATTTACCAATCTCTCTCTCTCTCTCTCTCTCTCTCTCTCTCTCTCTCTCTCTCTCTCTCTTCTCACCGGTCTAGGGCAATGATAGCCACAGTGATAGCAGAGGCAGCGGTGACAAGGTTAGCAATGAAGGCGGCTCCCTGGCACAAGGCGGCGGATCCTAC
>NC_087179.1:15771879-15774379 GCF_035594125.1 Scylla paramamosain | reverse complement strand
CACACACACGAAATGTATCAAAATTTCTTGCATCACCAGAGAGAGAGAGAGAGAGAGAGAGAGAGAGAGAGAGAGAGAGAGAGAGAGAGAGAGAGAGAGAGAGAGAGAGAGAGGCTGTAGTGCTGATCTTTTTCCTCCTATGATAAATTAGTTCCGACTTACTAACTAGCAACTCGGTCCTCCACCCTCCTGATGATGACGATGATGACTGTGGGAATGGCTTACATACACACACACACACACACACACACACACACACACACACTTGATAGCCTTGCATACATCACAGGATACACGCTAGACAGATAAAAATGAGATAGGGAGATAAACAGGAGGAGGGAAAAAGTAGTAGTAGTAGTAGTAGTAGTAGTAGTAGTAGTAGTAGTAGTTGTAATAATAAAGAGTTTGGGAGCGACAGAGAGGAGGTAAAATTAATAGGTTGATTCAGTTGATTGATTTTTCTTCATTTTCTTCGTCTTCCTCGTCTTCTTCTTCCTCGTCTTCTTCCTTCTTCTCCTTCTCTTGCTTCTGATATAACAAGGAATAAGATTTTTTTCTCCTTTTCTTTCTTTTCTTTTTCTTTAATTTTCCTTTCTTTCTCTCTTCCCAATTCCCTTTCTACTTTCTTTCCTTCTCTCCTTTCTCTCTTTGCAGGCTTTTACCTTCCAGTCTCAAGTAAGAGGCACGGTAGACGGTACTTAAATAGAAGGCTTCTCCCCACCAACCCATGGAAGGAATAACAGTACAAAGACCTTCCTGAGAGACGTAAGAATAAGATAGTAGAGATGAAGGCTTCTCCCCACCAACCTAATGAGAATAACACTACTATAGAAGCCTCATTAGAGATATATTGTAAGGTAGTTATGTTGAAGGCTCCTCCCCACCAATAGTAGTAGGATAGACCCTTTTTAAAGCACGTAGGGGTAGGATAGTACAAGAGAAGGCCCCCTCACCACCAGCCTCTGTTAATACAAGCATGGAACCTTTCTTTTACTCTTAATAGGTTCACTCTACGCACTCAGGTGAGCATAAAACACACCTGACCTTAATTAACGCCACCACTCCCTCCCCCAAAGCAGATACGCCCTTCTTTCTTGTGTGTGAGGGGAGGCTGCAGGGTGGGAGCAACGATTAAAACACACACACACACACACACACACACACACACACACACACACACACACACACACACACACACACACACGAAAGAAACGAAACGAACAATACAAAATAAATAGATAAAATAAATGGAAATAAAATAAATGAATAAATAAATACAAGAAAGAAAGCATCAAATGGAATCAAGTTTATCCACAACGAAAATTAATGGAAGAAAATATAGAAAATAGTGATAAATAAATATAAATGAAATACAGTGGAAATTAAAATATATATATAAAATAACAATCTCTCTCTCTCTCTCTCTCTCTCTCTCTCTCTCTCTCTCTCTCTCTCTCTGTCCTGTTTACCTGTTTACCTGCTGGAGGCCTTGCTAATTAATCCACACTGACTTATCATATATCCAGTTTTGTCCCCTTCCCTCCCCCTGCCTCATCTGTCCTCTCTCCTTAACGGGGGCGGCAGGAGGGGAGAGGGGAGAGAGAGAGGGGGCTTGGAGTAATGAACTTATCTCTCCCCTCTTCCCACTCTCCCTCTCGCTCCTCTCCCTCAGACACCTGCCACGCTCACCTTTACCTGGCAATTAATGGCTGACCACGTGATGTGTGTGAGAGATTTTTAGTCTTGTTTGTTTACTTGTTTGTTTGTTGTTGTTGGTGGTGGTGGTGGTGGTGGTGTGTGCGTGTGTGTGTGTGTGTTTTGTGGCCTTTTGAAAAGTGGTGAGGGAGCAAAATGTTTCTGAATAACGGGTTTATAATAAGTTACACAAGTTTTCAAGTGTTTTTTAATGGTTCCAGTGACAGATTAACAAGATTTCTGCATTACTGACAGGAGAAACACGCTTGAGAACCCAGCTTAATCTTTGCGGCCTTTGAAAACACTAGTGGCGAAAGAGCAGAGCGTTTCAGAACACCAGTTAATAAGAAACATATATTTTTAAGGGTATTTTTACAGTTCCAGTGACAGATTAACAAGATTTCTGCATTACTGACAGGAGAAACACGCTTGAGAACCCAGCTTAATCTTTGCGGCCTTTGAAAACACTAGTGGCGAAAGAGCAGAGCGTTTCAGAACACCAGTTAATAAGAAACATATATTTATAAGGGTATTTTTACAGTTCCAGTGACAGATTAACAAGATTTCTGCATTACTGACAGGAGAAACACGCTTGAGTACCCAGCTTAATCTTTGCGGCTTTTGAAACCAGTAGTGGTGAAAGAAAGCAGACCGTTTCCGAATACCTGCCTACTAAGATCATCTCCACTACATTCTGATGGGGAATCTAGGAGGGAAAGACATGATAAAGTGAACATAATGAGAAAATTCGTTCATTAATAAATACTTGAGAGTTTGGAAAAGTTTACTAATGGCTCCATCTCTC